>NC_057813.1:212612638-212664416 GCF_018294505.1 Triticum aestivum | reverse complement strand
GCTCGGAGTTGAATGCGGAGGCCAGACGCTGTTGCCGGCAGGAGATTGAGGCGGAGCATGCCGCGGAAGTCGACAAGATGCTCGCGTACATGGATGAGGAGAAGGAGGAGGAGGAGCCGGAGCCCTCGTACGCGTCCGTCTACCCACGCCCGCCACCGACATTCTGGACATCCCCGATGACGAATTATAACTAGGGCGTCGTAGTATGTAGGTTTATTTTGCATGGCTTGTATGTATCTGATGAAATATACGAGACTCTATGCATAGAAATAAATTTGAGATGTGATCGGTCATTGATACACATACGCACCCAATCGCGCCCGCGGGCATTTGAGAGATCCGGTTTGACAAGTCCGGCTGTAGATGCTCTTATGTTCTACGCCCACACACGCGGGCGGCATCCTCAAACACACACACACACACCGGGGCGGCGCAGAGGATGCTCCCTCTGAATTCGTGTTTGAACATAGTTTTCAATGATATTATTTTTTGTAACATGCATGAATATTTTGTTAATTAAATTAATGATCAAAATTTGGTATAAAATATTAAAGGGACTAACAAACCAGGACGAAGTAGTACCACTAGGCTGGTCAATTAATATTGAACATTATGAATGCACAAGGCTGAAAGATACATCCACTTTATGTTTGTGACATTTTGAAGCGATTTTTCAGGTCGCTCACTGTTCTAACAGTTGTAACACCATACACGGATGGAAAAGTTTAGACAGCAACATGTATCAACTCAACGTTTTGACATATTAGTGCAGTTGTATTGTGAGGCCGGCAACTGAGATCCAACATGTTTGATATGTGCCATACAACGATCACGTTATGTTCGCAACATCTTGTTAATGTACCAAGAAACTAGCATATATAAGGCCAGAAAAGTCACATACGGGACCTAACTTGTTAGAAAGTACAACCCCACTGGGCACCTCAAACCCGCGTCATACGTCTGGGCGAGCCGTCCGTTCACTGACCGGTCACGCTTTTCTGACTCAGCAAACGGACCTCAAACGCCCGGGCTAATCGGCACCCCTCATATCCAGCCCCATATTATATGGGTAGAATATGGGGGCGCCCAGGCGCGCCCGGACACGCCTGCCATGTAGGACCGACGAAGGAGTCCCGCACGGACTCGCCAGAAACCCGACGGTTCGACGGATGCCTCCTTCGTCGCGCGGTATGAACGCCGCGTGGCGCCGCTCCTGCTCGTCGGCCAAGAGCAAATCCGCCTATTTAACCCGGACGGAGTCCCACAACCCTAGTCCACCCCCCTCTTCGCGCCGCCAGTCCAAGCCCATCCACCTACTCCATCTCCCGCTCCGACGCTCTACCCACAGTCCGGTGGTCTGCCATGGTCCGGAGTAAGATAATCTACTACGCAATGCTCACGCTGGAGTGCCGAGCCGAGATCTAGCAGAAGATCCGGGAGAGACAAGCCGCGCGCGTAGCCCGCATCGCTTACGGTGATAGAGGTAAAGGTGTCCCGTCTTTCGCTGAGATAATAACTATCGATTTGGTGGAATCGACGTTGACGATCCGACTACAAATAACGTGCACGAGGTTGCGCCTTAACAATCACTAAACCAATCTCCTGATGTTACTGATGATGCTGGAAGAACGATCAGCCTGACTGCGAAGGTCTATTCCTGCATGCAATCGAAGAACAAGCAAGAATATAATAAATCAATCTGAATATTATTAATATATATGAAGTATTGATAAAGGTGGGGATCCGTGAGCGATGTTGGCCTTCTCGTTGGACACAACCGAAGTACACGAAGTTGCAATGACTAACTTTTAACTAAAGAAATTCCAAGGAAAAAGCTACTAGATTGATCTACTTATATAGGAGCAAGGGATGGTGACCAAGGAGGTGGGAGGACGTCCCGAGGCAGCCTAAAACTAACCCTAGGTCATACAAGGCCCATGGGCCCAAGTGGAGGTGATGCAGCACCTTTGGACTTGTAGTTTGACTCGGATTCTGCTACAACATCAGACTGTTTCGTCAATATGTCAACGCTTCGGACGATTTTGAAGGTGAATCCAATTGGGTTGGTAAGTGCACAAAATAAAATTTCCAACAAAGAAAGAATCACCCAATTCGGAGTATGGATGAAAGAGTTCTTGGTGTTTTGAGTCAGGTATGTCTGTGCAGTCCGAATCTGAGTCCAGAACATGAGAGACTTAGACTCTATCTTCTCTTGCGCTAAAAGTGACATGAGAGAACTTGAAAAACACCTAAATGTCTCTTTTCCCCTTATCTTCATATGTGGATTGTACAAGTGTCCGGTATTTCTTCAATTAGACATGAAACAAAAAGAGGTGAAGTACTTTTGTTCTGCATAGCACAAATTACATATTGCATAACTTTTATCAGAAATCACCTCAAATAAATACGCATATCCAATATTTGTGATCATTTCCAAGGTAGACATGTCCTCATCATCCTCCCCTTCTTGAAAACAAATCCATCCTTGGCGGTTGGTTAGTCTGAAATGTGGCTAAGAAAAGATAAGGTGTACATGTTATATATGTATATGTCATTGATTTTTACTTCCCTCAGTTTTTGCACATGTGACACATCTATATGTGAGTAACTTCCATATGTCGTGAAATATAAAGCCAAACTATTATCACAAGTAGAAGGCATGAAAATATTGCAACTTAGTTTGCAAGTATAAGTGAAGCTCTTATTTATATGAAAAGATTGACAATGCTCATCATTAAATCATCCCAACATTGGTTAATAAACCTTAATAATTTCATAATTATATGCTACAACATGCTTAAATAAGCAAACATGCAACAAGTCATTCAATACAGAATCGTCACCAAGATTAGAGGTCAGATCAAAATGATTATGCATTGGCACAATTATTTTCATTTCTTTCAAACTAGCATGATCATCACTCGTGATACAAATCTTATGCACAAAAAATCCATTGTCTAGCCATAATCTCCAATCAAGTTAATAGTAAAATTATAGGCATAAACACTTTGCAATGATTTCCAACATGTGATTACAATTATTCTAAGTTTTGCATGTGACAAAGGCATGGGCGAATTCAAAAGTACAAAATACAAAGAATTAGCATGCAACATTGTATTTAACATGTGCTCATGTCTAATCAATTGTACTTGATCCAAATCAGGTTTAGTCATCGAGTCACATAGTTCTTTCTCATCAATAATTAATTCAATGGGTGCACTCAAAATTGTTGGTATTTCAGCCGTTTAATCACATGACACATTCATAACAGTAACATGATTATCTAAAATAGGTGTTGTGCTCAAATCAATAGGCAACTCAACACATGATGTATTCAAGTTAACTAGGCATTCATCACCCTCGTGTGAAGTTATGCTAACAATACCTTTAGTGTTACCTTGTCGCAATGACTTAGATAATGCAGGTACGAACAATGATAATGTACCATAGACTTGAAGCGGTGTCGCGCTCACAATCTGAGGTGTTGCCGTTGTAGCAGGTACTTCGAGGGAGGATACAACCAGTGGTGGTGAGCATGAACAGGAATAGTAGTTGTCACAGTCTCCCAATGCATCTTCCTGCATTTGTCTCTCAAAGGTACAAGCACGAACATACATACCAGTAATGCAACGTGGAATATAATGAAATCTTGCGCAAATGTCATGGTTCAAACCACAAAATAAATCTATTCTTTGTATCATCCTCAGATTCATCTATGTCACAGTGATGCATGTAAGATTTGAACTCTTGGTAGTAAGCATTAACACTGTTACTACCTTGTTTTAATTGTTCCAATTTGTGAAGCAATTCACGACGATAGTAAGGAGGAACAAGTTGTTGTCTGATTACTTTGTAAATATTTCCAACTTTTAGGTTGATTAACAATGTTTTTCATACGATAAATACTCCACCAAATGAAAGGAAAACTAGTAAATTCTCGAGTGACAGCTCGTACTTTTTCAAGTGCAGAAAAGTCATGGCTAGTAAAAATTTATCCTACCTCTAGCTCCCAAGCTACATAAATACCAAGATTAAATCTACCCTCAAATGGCAGTAAAGAGATAACCTAGCCATATGCTTTTGTGTGTTGTGGCACCTCTCGTGGTGGTGAAGATGTATCCGTCATCCAATAACTTCTTGTTGGAAATATGCCCTAGAGGTAATAATAAATTGATTATTATCACATTTCCTTATTCATGATAAAGGTTTATTATTCATGCTAGAATTGTATTGACCCCAAACTTAAATACATGTGTAAATACATAAACAAATACCATGTCCCTAGTAAGCTTCTACTAGACTAGCTCGTTGACCAAAGATGGTTAAGGTTTCCTAACCATAGACATGAGTTGTCATTTGAAAAGGGATCACATCATTAGGAGAATGATGTGATGGACAAGACCCAACCATAAGCTTAGCATTTGATCGTATCACTTGAGTTTATTGCTATAGCTTTCTTCATGTCAAGTATCTATTCCTAAGACCATGAGATCATGCAACTCACAGATACCAGAGGAATACCTCATGTGCTATCGTCACTTCGTAACTGGGTGATCATAAGTATGCTCTACAGGTATCTCCGAAGGTGTCTGTTGGGTTGGCATGGATCGAGACTGGGATTTGTCACTCTGTGTGACAAAGAGATATCTCTGGGCCCTCTCGGTAATACATCATCGTAAAGAGCTTGCAAGCAATGTGCCTAATGAGTTAGTCATGAGATCTTGTATTACGAAACGAATAAAGAGACTTGCCGGAAACAAGATTGAACTACGAGTAAAGAGATCTTGTTCATGAATGAGATATCGACGATCGAAATCTCGAGCAAGTAACATATAGCCGGACAAAGGGAATTGCATAGGGGATTAATTGAATCCTTGACATCATGGGTAAATCGAAAGATCTTCATGGAATATCTAGGAACCAATATGAGCATCTAGGTCCCGCTATTAGTTATTGGCCGGAGAGGTGTTTCATTCATGACTACATGCTTCCTGAACCCGCAGGGTCGCACACTTAATGTGTGTTTGACGCTAGAGTAGTATTGGAATATTTGATGATTCGTAACTGAATGTTGTTTGGAGTCCTGGATGAGATTACGGACATCACGAGGAGTCTCGGAATGGTCGGGAGGTAAATATTTATATATGGTAAGTCATATTTTGGGTTCCAGAAAAAGGAGCATTTTTTTTCAGTATTGTACCGGGAAGCTTCCAAAAGGTTCCGGTGGATTCCAGAAGTACACAAGTGGATCCACTACGTACCAAGGGCTGGCATGGGCTGAGGGGAGGCGCCCTGGCCTTATTGGGTTAGGCGCACCAAGTACTCAAAAGCTCATGTGGCTTGTCGGGGTATTCTCGCGACAGATGCCATGGGGTGGCTTATCATGGATGGGGCCAAGAGGAAGTCGTTAGGCCCTAGAAGTGGGAATGGGCCCAATCTTGATCACACACGACACGTACCCAGGTTCGGGGCTCTCCGGGGAGATAAAACCCCTAGTCCTGCTCTGCGGGGTCTCCGCATGATGACTATGATCAGATGGTGGCTACAAGCTTGCTCCTTGAGCTGTGTTGCTAGAGGAGGAAGAAGGGCAGGGCTGCTACCTTGCTTCTCCTAGCTATGGTGTGTGTGTGGTGGAACGTGGGCTGAACCCTTTGCATGGGTGATCTTGGGGGGCTTATATAGGCCTGCCCCCAGGGGTACTGTAAGTGCATCTAGTGCCCCTTAGTGATTTTGGTGTATTGAAGACTTATAGGTTAAGGAACTAATGTGTTTGTGAGTGTACACAGGTCTATAAGTCTATGAGGAGTTTGATATTTACAGAGAAAGTCGACCCCCTAAAATTAATGTCTTCAACTGAAGACTTTGGCTTTCTGAAGACTTTGAAAGTGAAGAAATTGGTGTGACCGTGAAGACCTGATATTCATGCGAGGAATATGAAGCATGAAGACTTTTGTTTTTGTAGTTTCGTTTTCTCTTTCCTGAGTCCTAGGAAACACCGTACTGTTAAAGGGGGTCGAGGTAAAACTAAGGAAAAGTTTCCAAGTGATGCTCATCTCAAAATCCTACACCTACCCAATCCTTTCGAGTGAAGCCATTGTAAATCTCATACAGTTCAGTCAATTTCTTCAGTGACAGAGACAAAGATCTTATGGTCTCTGAGGAATTTGTTTTGACCGAGGAGTTAGGAATTTGCCAGCGCGGATTGCCTACAAGTGAGGAACATGATAGCCCTGAGGAATTTGATACTCAAATATCCGACCGTTGTTGTGCTACGCGCCAGCTGTCCCTAAAAATCTACCCACCTAACGGTCATATCATTGAAGGGCATTTATGTATTATCATGTCGGGCTACTCCCTAGGCTATAAATAGCCGCCCCCTACAACCACTAGTTGGTTGGCTGCTCCGAGTGAAACTGACACTTGTCATTGAGAGCATCTCATCCTCCGAAGACTTTGAGCGAAAATTATCAAGTGAGGTGAGGGAGTCCTGGATAAGGGGGTATCCGGATAGCCGGACTGTATTCATCGTCCAGACTATAGAAGCGTCAAGATACAAGACTCAAGACTTCGGCTCGTGTCTGGATGGGACTCTCCTTTGCGTGGAAGACAGGCTTGGCGATCTGGATATTATGTTTCCTTCCTTGTAACCGACTCCATGTAAACCCTAGCTCTCCGGTGTCTATATAAACCGGAGAGCATGGTCCTTAGAAGGCCGATCACAATTACAATCATACCATCATAGGCTAGCTCTTAGGGTTTAGCCTCTACGATCTCGTGGTAGATCTACTCTTGTATTCCACATACCTTCAATATTAATCAAGCAGGAAGTAGGGTTTTACCTCCATCGAGAGGGCCCGAACCTGGGTAAACATTGTGTCCCTTGCTTCCTGTTACCATCAGCCTAAGACGCACAGATCGGGACCCCCTACCCGAGATCCTCCGGTTTTGACACCGACATTGGTGCTTTCATTGAGAGTTCCTCTGGGACATCGCTTCAAGGCTTGATGGCATCTTCAACCGTCAACAACACGGTCCAGGGTGAGCCCTTTCTCCCCGGACAGACCTTCATGATCGGCAGCTTCGCACTGCAGGCCAGTTTGCTTGGCCAGTTGGATCAGATCGATAGTGTCGCCCCTGGCTACCAGATCAGGTTCGGAAACTCGAACTACACGACAGATGCCCGCGGAGACTTGATCTTCAACGGATTCGAACCTGCGCCGGGAACGTCGGACAATCACGACGAGCACGGCCTAGACCTGCTGTCGGACGATGCTCGGAACATCATCCCTGCAATAGCCCCGGATCTAAATCCGGAACGGGTTGCGTTGCCCGAGGACGGAGGGATGGACCCCGCCCCGCAGGCCGCACACTCATCGGCGGTGGAGCCGAACACAGGCCGCATCTCTGTGGAGACCTGTATCCCCAGACCCCCGGACTCGTATCCGGTTGTTGGTTCCGGTTCGCACACTCCTGAGCCAGTCAAGCCATGTTGGGCTCCGGTAATGGGGTTTACCGCCGCAGACATCTTTCAGCACGCGCCCTTCGGCGACATGCTGAACTCTTTAAAGTCTCTCTCTTTGTCAGGAGACTCTGGGCCGAACTACGTCCGGCTTGAGTGGGGAGAAGGCGACGAAGGAATTCACTGCCCACCCACCACCCACTTCATCGCCACGATCGAAGATTTAAACGACATGCGTGACTTCGACTCCGAAGACATCGACGGTATGGACGACGATGCAGGAGAAGCTCCAGGATCCTTGGGGCGAGGGACTGCTACCTTATCACATGATATATACATGGTAGATATGCCCAATAAGGACGGTAGTGATAATCCGGACGATAAAACACCCGGGTAAAAGCCAAAAAGACGGCGCAGACGCCGCTCAAAGTACAGCAATGGCAAAAATAGCGAGAAGAGCACAAGAAGGGTTGATATACCCGCAAACTCCGAAAGTAATAATGACCACATGGACCCAGCGATGGAGCAGGAGAGCTAGGTCACGCCAAATCAAGTTCGGAGCAAATACCCGATCACAATGATCCAGAGGGACGAGCTCATGATGCCACCCCAGAACAGGAAGACAGTCTGGACGACGATGCATTCATCATCCCGGACGAACAATTGGAAAGAGACAACCTCCACAGAAAGCTTATGGCCACCGCAAGAAGTCTAAAAAAGAAGAATCAACGGCTCAAAGCCGCACAGGAAAAGCTCAGCCAAAGATGGCACAAAGTGCTAGACACTGAAGAAAGATATGGCGATGACCGCCATACGAAAAGCTATCCGAAGCGCAAGCTACTGCCAGAATTCGACGACGCGGCCGTTCCACCAAAAGAAAATTCGACCAAGAAACTAGGCGTACCGCTTCACAACCATAACAAAGCGACTGCGGACACTGCGCACGATCCACGCGAGCATCCGGATAAGAAGGCACGTGCAGCCAGGTCCATATATGGATCTAGAAGACACACCCCAGGAAAGGACTATGGTCACCCAAACGCTCATACAAGCCAGATACCAGTTCAGAATCAACCCCAGACACAACAACAGCTGACTACATGCCACAATGCGCCTAGATACAGAGGGGCTGCTCACCCCCTGTGTTTCACCGAAGAAGTACTGGACCATGAATTTCCACAAGGCTTTAAACCTGTGAACATAGAAGCATACGACGGCACGACAGACCCAGGGGTCTGGATCAAGGATTTTATCCTGCATATTCACATGGCTCGTGGGGATGACCTCCACGCCATCAAATACCTTCCCCTCAAGTTGAAGGGACCAGCTCGACACTGGTTGAAAAGCCTCCCCGAAAACTCAATTGTGAGTTGGGAGAACTCGAAGATGCTTTCAGGGCCAATTTTCAAGGGACTTATGTCCGGCCTCTGGATGCCGACGATCTAAGTCACATAATCCAACAGCCCGGAGAGTCCGCCCGCAAGCTTTGGAACAGATTCCTCACTAAGAAGAATCAAATTGTTGACTGTCCGGACGCCGAAGCCTTAGCGGCTTTCAAACACAGCATCCGTGACGAATGGCTCGCCCGACACCTCGGCCAAGAAAAGCCAAGGACAATGGCAGCCTTAACAAGCCTTATGACCCGCTTTTTGCGCGGGTGAGGATAGCTGGCTGGCCCGTAAAGGCACCAGCGACCCCAGCACATCTGAAATAAGGGATGGCAACGGGAAGCCACAGTGTAATAAAAACAAACGCCAAAACAAGGAAGAGAGCCCGGACAACACGACTGTCAACGCCGGATTCAGGGGCTCTCGACCTGATCAGCAAAAGAAGCCATTCAAAGGCAGTAAAGATGGACCGTCCGGTCTGAACAGAGTCCTGGACAGACTATGCCAAATTCATGGCACCCCGGAGAAACCTGCGAACCACACCCATAGAGAGTGCTGGGTCTTCAAGCAGGCCGGAAAATTAAATGCCGAACACAAGGGGAGGGACACACCAAGCGAAGGCGAGGATGAACCTCACCAGCCGAACACTAGGGGACAGAAAAAATTCCCGCCAGAGGTTAAAACAGTAAACATGATCCACACGACTCACACATCCACGAGAAGGCATGAACGCGCGCCCATAGAAGCGCACGATGTAGAGCCCGTCGTACCCACGTCTCACTACTGGATGTCTTGTACGATCACTTTCGATCACATGGGCGGTCGAACTAGTACTCGGCGCGGAGGATCACCGGCCTTGGTGCTTGACCCAATAATCGACGGATACCGTCTCACCCGTGTCCTCATGGACGGCGGCAGTAGTCTCAATTTAATATATGAGGACACTGTCCGCAGAATGGGGATAGACCCATCCAGAATTAGACAAAGCAACACCACCTTTGAAGGGGTGATACCAGGCGTTGATGTCTGCGCCAGGGGCTCCGTCGTGTTGGAAGTAACTTTCAGCTCCCCAGGCAACTCCAGAAGCGAAGAGCTGCTCTTCACTGTCGCACCCTTCCAAAGCAGCTATCACGCATTGCTAGGAAGAATGGCCTTCGCCCGCTTCAACGCATTGCCGCACTACGGCCATCTTACACTCAAGATGCCCGGTCTCCTTGGCGTCATCACCGTTAGTGGAATCATAGAGCGCCCCTCACGCGCAGAGGAATACGCGACGGCCCTGGCGGCCGGACTATAAGTGGCCTCCAACATTAGAAAACATGACTGGTCGTTATGACCACAGACACGGTTAGACGAGTCCGGTAGCCAGGTTAAAATTCAAACAGGGCACCGTATATGTAATCCCATAACAGAAACCAGGGGCTGTCTATATTTAATACAGCCCCACACTTGGCTCGACCTTATTGGCAGGCCAACATCTTACACTTTTATTATTATCGCATACTTACGTTGCACTCGCCTACGAGTTTTTTCCTTTTTTTTCACAGACAACGTTCGCGCGATACCCTTCCAGGATAAGGCACAACGGAGACAAAGGCGCAGACATGCAGCAGGGCCCCATGCGACATGTTTCTTTTTAGATTAAGCCCCTGTGTAAACCTTTTCTACTGCCTCTTGTTGTTTAACCATCCTATGGGTTCTATACCCACAGAGGATACTGCTGTTTTTGGCATTTGGCCACGGCAGACTAAATTGCACGTACCTAGAAATAAAGGGCTTACAATAGGCTCTTGTCAGCCTATCTTCTTTTACAAAAGACCGAATACCCTCGGGAGTGTTCGGCGTCACGAGTTTGGCCGTATATGCATTAGCTCCGAATCATGTCTTTGGTCAAATGTTGGGTTTGCCCGGCTCCTGGGTTTGCTGCCTTACGTTCCGCTATCATCCGGCTAAGGCAGGCCAAAGGAGAACTACTGCGATTGTGCCCTGGTTATTCCGGATGAGCGCCTCAGTAGAGAAAGCCGAAAACTGTCTGTCATGATACAGCGAGAGACTGTTCAACCACATGACGACTCACCGGAATCCCTAAAGTCTCCTCCGCATTAACGAAGGGTCGTTTTCCGGCCATGTACACGCGCACCCGTATTCGGATGCGCGCACATGTACCAGGAGCTACATAGTAGCCCCAACATTATACTCCCACGACTAAGCGAAAGTGTTACAGCTATAGAGTCCGGTTGCCTAGTTCGGCGTGCGATCACCTCCTTAACGGACCAAGATGTTGGATCAAGTGTGATTGTGCATATTTTTTCGCGAACACCCCTGCATTGTTTGCGTGGGGGCTAAAGCCAACGACTACTATCTTTCGGACTACTTATACATATAAGAATGGCCGCAAAGGGGATACAATCATACTTCAGGGCAAAAGTATAAATATAGCCTCATAATTAAACTAAAATATTGTTTTTTACAGTGATTCAACTTTTCACTCGAACAAAGCACTCTTCGAGCACTGTGCCTCTATTAGGAGGGCACCTTCTGTGACTGGCGCCAAGTAGTGCTCGGCCGGATGTGGGCCTCCCGCCGAATCCTGGGTCGCTATCACAGTGGCCTCCATATCCGTCCAATTTAACGCGGGTTAGAGCCATCCGCGCACCCTCTATGCATGCCGACCTCCTCATGGCGTCAATCCAAGACACATCCCCAAGGAATTGCTGGACCAAACCAAAGTAGCTGTCCGGCTTAGGCCCTTGTGGCCAAAGGTGGTCTATCACAGACCGCATTGCAAGCCCGGACAACCTGTGGAGCTCCGCCATAGCAGCCACCTTCTCGTTTAGCGGCAGCGGGCGAGTGGGAGCATCGAATTGCGACCAGAAAAGCTTCTCCACTTCCTTATCACCTTGATTCTCGAAGAACTTGACAACGTCAGCTGTACTATTCGCCAGGTCCGCATACGCGTCTGCCGGACTAAAGCGCCCGACCAGGGGAGCATACTTCGGATCCAAGAACTTCGTCCATAGTAAGTAGGAGTTCCCAGCCATGATTTGGTTGGCTTGTTGAAGCTCCTCATGCATGCCCCGGATCTCGATCCGCATCTCCTTGGCGACATTAAGCGCCTTGTCCAGCTCAGCCGAACTAGCCTTATTCTCCTTTTCCAGGAGTACATACCGGTCGGCGTTATTCTTCAACTCTTCAGCCATTTCGGCTATCTTTTCCTCGCTTTGGCGATGAGCAGCCTGTTCGACTCTCAAGTCTTCGGCCGCCTTTAGGGCAGCCGCATTGCTAGCCCGAGCTTGTTCCTTGGCTTGAGCAAGCTCCGCCCTCAGGGCCTCCACGGCAGCAGCATCATCTGCAGTGCAAACATTTCTCATTAATATTATGCCCCTTTCGCATTTTCCTATACATCATAATAAGGAAAACTAGGCACATACCCTGTGACTTGTCCAGCCGTTTATTCACCAGCGTGATATCGGCGTCGATGGATCCGATCTGCCTCCTTAGTTCGGCAACTTCAACAGACTGGTTGGCTGCCGGATCCTTGTATACCTGCGCACATGTACGGCGCAACCATTAGTATATGATCCCCCATTTGCCACCTATTGCGGGCAACCAGAGTCTCAGGGGCTACTATCTATAGGGAGCGCACCTAGCGCGTGCTTCGTAACCAAAAAGTTGTGCATTTTTTACATACCTCAAAGCCTTTGAGCAGGCTTGTAAATGCCGCATTCAAACCGCTGGTAGCGGATGAAATCCTCGTGAGCACCATGCTCATTAAAGAGTGGTGCTCCTCCGAGAGCACGGCTTGCTCCAGACGGCCCGTCAATACGTCCGTCCGGACACTGAACTACGCCAGACCCTTCTCATCACCCCCCCTCCCCGTAGGAGCCGAACGCTCCGAGCTTAGGGCGGCTGACGTGTTAGCCTCCGGCTTCGGAAGATCCGGACTCCTCCGTGACGACACCTCCGTGTCGCCCGCTTCATGAGGCGGAGAGCTGGGTGGAGTCTCGCTCTCCATCATCTCCGGACAAAGGTCCCCCGAAGACGAACTCTATTGAGAAGAGCTGCTCGCCGGACTACAAAAGACGAAGTCCTGGTTATGGATCTCGGAGTAACATTACACCTTCGAATTGATGAATAACTTACGGCTCGGTGGAGGGCTGGCCCGTTGGCGGGCATGATGCAGTGAGGGTGCCCGTCGCGGCAGAGCCCTCTTGTGATGTTTTCTTCCCTTGCTTAGGCGTCTCCGCCTCCAAATCTTTGGAGGCGGCCCTGTTCTTCCCGCATGAGGAGGAGGCTTTGACCTCCCCTTCCCGGCTATCCTCCATAGGAGGGTTAGCAATTTTCCCGGTCTGGATGCACAGCGCGTGAAGTTCGGCTTCACTGCCCTTTCCTTCGTCCTTCCCTGAAGGTATTTTGCTGAGCAAGCGGTCCAACATCTTTGCAATGGTTGGACCAGGCGAGCCTTCAGGAAGGGGTGCCGGACACCTGATTCTCTTCACCTTGTCAAGCCATTCCTGGCCGCGGAGGGAGTGTTAGAATAATAATCATGATAAATATAAATAAAGTGTCCGACTTTAAAGTTACTTACTTGGGCATCCAGGCGATTGCAGCTTAGGCCCGCATCCTCGGTGGTGTCCGGACACTTTGCTTGTCGTCCGAAGAATAATTTACACATTCCTTCGAGCGTCAGACCAAAGAAGTGCTTAATAGTCCATGGACCCTCCGGATTAAACTCGCACATGCGGAGAGGCCGACATTTGCACGACAACATCCGCCGGACTAGCATTACTTGAATTATGCTGACAAGATTTATGTCCCTCCTAATGAGCTCCCGGATGCGGTTCTGCAGTTCTGGTACATCACCAGCAGGCCCATAATTCCGTCCCACATTGGTCCAAGACGCCAACTATGATGGGGGGCCTGAGCGGAACTCGGGGGCAGCTACCCACTTTGTGCCTCTGGGAGCAGTGACATAGAACCATCTCCGTTGCCATACGTCGGATACTTCCGGAAAAGAACCCTCTGGCCATGGGGCATCAGCATTCCTGCTTATTATGGTGCCTCCGCACTCCGCATGTCGCCCCTCGATCATCTTTGGCTTCACATTGAAGGTCTTTAGCCATAAGCCGAAGTGTGGGTTGACATGGAGAAAAGGCTCGCACACAATAATGAAAGACGAGATATGGAGGATGGCGTCTGGAGCCAGGTCATGGAAATCCAAGCCATAGTAGAACATGAGCCCCCTCACAAAGGGGTCAAGGGTGAGGCCTAGGCCTCAGAGGTAGTGAGGAGTAAACACGATGCTCTCATTGGGCTCTGGCGTGGGGATGACTTGCCCCGGAGCAGGAAGCCTGTGCTGGATATCAGTAGTCAGGTATCCAACCTCCCTAAGCTTCGCAATATCCTCCTCCTGAATCGAGGAGGCCACCCACCGGCCTGCTGCGTCGGATCCGGACATACTAGAGGATCTGGGGTGTTGGAGCTTATGTTTTGAGCGAAGGAGCTCAAGGTGCGAGAAGGAGCAGGAGAGCTGGAAACGAGGCGTAGGCCTTGACCCCTTTATAAAAGGGATGAATACCAAGAGTCCTCAGCGTGACTGCCTGAGACTTATTTAAAAAACATGGAATTATACCAACAGTCGCCGTGAGGTCGCATATGCCCATATTGATGAAAGATCCCATATTAAGAGGGACACGATCTCTGCTTTGTCAGGACGTGCCGATAAAACCGCCTCGCAATGCAACTCGAGGTGGAGTAGGAAACGCTGGTTCGTGTTGGACCAGGTCATGATGCAAGGGCACGATGTACGAAGATTGCGAGCAGAACGGATTTATGCTAAGGGTGTGTGAAGATCATCTTGTAGACCCGGACACAACCTACTTGTTCGATAATCACCTTGGAGTATTCGGAGGAGGAAGCCGCCTTGCAATGCCGAAGACAAGACTGCACGCCGGACTCATCGTCATTGAAGCCTAGTTCAGGGGCTACTGAGGGAGTCCTGGATAAGGGGGTATCCGGACAGCCGGACTGTATTCATCATTCGGACTATAGAAGCGTCAAGATACAAGACTCAAGACTTCGGCTCGTGTCCGGATGGGACTCTCCTTTGCGTGGAAGACAAGCTTGGCGATCCGGATATTATGTTTCCTTCCTTGTAACCGACTCCATGTAAACCCTAGGTCTCCAGTGTCTATATAAACCGGAGAGCATGGTCCTTAGAAGGCCGATCACAATTACAATCATACCATCATAGGCTAGCTCTTAGGGTTTAGCCTCTATGATCTCGTGGTAGATCTACTCTTGTATTCCACATACCTTCAATATTAATCAAGCAGGAAGTAGGGTTTTACCTCCATCGAGAGGGCCCGAACCTGGGTAAACATTGTGTCCCTTGCTTCCTGTTACCATCAGCCTAAGACGCACAGATCAGGACCCCTACCCGAGATCCGCCGGTTTTGACACCGACATGAGGAAAACCCAAACCCAAACACCTACAAACCCAAAGTGATTGAGCATCACTGAAGAGATTGTTCCTGTGTGGAACTGACGCTTGTTACCTTTGAAGACTATGCATCTTCTAGACGGTTAGACGTCATGGTCTAGAGCATCCAAGAGGAAATTGTGGATCGCCGAGTGACCGAGTCTGTGAAGGTTTGGAAGTCACCTGAAGACTTACCACGAGTGATTGAGTGAGGTCTGTGTGACCTTAGCTCAAGGAGAATACAGTGAGGAATGTGTGTCCGGGACTGTGTGTCCTCAGATTTGAATACCTAGCCGCTCCAACCAGACATACGACTATCACATCAGTTGGAACTGGTCTACCAAATCACTGTATTCACCGAGATACTGGTTCTATTTCCTCAACCCTTTCATTTCCTCATTACTATGTTGTTGTACTTGATCGTTACTGTTTGAAGACTTTGACTAAAGACTTTCTCAATTTCCTCAATCCTTTTTCTTCAGTTAGTTCGTCTTCAGCATGCTTATCATGTGTTTACGCTACTTGTACTATGTGCTTGTTTTGATTTCATCATGATGACTGTGCTACTATTCTGTTATGCCTGCATCTGAGTACTTATTTCGCTGCTAGTTGTTCGTGACTTAGGAATTTCCTCACCCTGAAATTCCTCAGTGATGAATCTGTAAAAATTGCATATTCACCCCCCTCTAGTCGATATAACACACTTTCAATTGGTATTAGAGCAAGGTACTCCCTTGTTCTATGTGATTTTGGTTTAACCACCTGGAGTTTTAGTTATGTCGACCGCAGGTATGATCAAGGTCTCTGTTGGGTGTCCTACCTTCGATGGGACAGACTACCCCTACTGGAAGAATAAGATGCGCATGCATCTTGAGGCAATTGATAAAGATCTCTGGTACGTTGTGGAAAATGACGTTCCCTCCATCACTCCTTCCGTGAACGCTGCTGATGTGAAGAGATTCAAGCAACTTGACTCTCAAGCAAAGAATATCATATGTGGTCATCTGAGCAAAGGGAAGTATGGCAGAGTGAGTGCTCTGGAGACAGCTAAGCTTATCTGGGATAGGCTGTCAAAGGTCAACGAAGGAGTCTTAACACATCATGACTCTCGAGTTGATGTTCTTCGCAATCTCTTCAACCGCTTCAAAAGACTGGACAATGAAAATGTTCAGCAAACCTTCAATCGCCTCACTGACATCTCAAATGAGCTTCAAGCACTTGGTGCCACTGACATCACCGACCATGAGGTGGTGAAGAAATTGCTGCGATCGCTTGATTCCTCATTTGACACTCTTGCAATGATGATACAAGAACATGGAGACTACAAGTCACTTGATCCCGCTGATATCCTCAAGAGGCTAAACACTCATGAGTTCCAACTTGCTGAGAAGAGAGAGATCTATGGACCGAGCTATGGCAGATCACGCGCTCTGAAGGCCAAGGCAGCCTCTGAATCTGAAGGTGAGGATTCTGGTAGCAGCCTTGGTGATCCTAAAGAACTGAGCCAGGAGCTAGCAATGCTCATGAGGAAATTCCAGAAGTTCTCTAGGCGTGGTCGCTTTGGCAAATCCTCAAGAAGTGATGACGTAAGATCAGATTCCTCATCCCGTGACTACAAGAAGAGAACTTGCCGCAAATGCAAGAAACCTGGTCACTACATTCAAGATTGTCCTCTGTGGGAAAAGGAATCAAAGAAGAATAAATCCAAGGATTACAGTTCGGATGACTCAAAGAAGAAGAAGAAATCTTCAAAGTCCTCATCATCAAAATCCTCGAAGTCTTCATCTCACAAGAAGAGCAGCTCCAAAAAGGCCTGGGCATTCATTGGCAAGGAAATGGACTCTGAAGCTAAATCTGAGGAAAATGAGGAAGAGGAGGCATCTCAGGAGTCAAAATCTGGGGTGGCGAGCCTAGCCCTCGCTACTGCTTTCGTCAGCAAGTCCATCTTCAACTCTGAGGAGAATGGCTGCCCCAACAAGGCTGATGACGGCGACGATGACTACGCTCCCACCTATTGCTTCATGGCAAAGGGTGCCAAGGTACTCAAATATCCCTCCTCTGAATCAAGTGAGGATGAATCTGATGAAAACCTCAAGCCTAGCTACTCTAAACTTGCTAGGATTGCTGTGAAACAACAAAAGTCTTTTGAAAAGGTTCAAAATATGCTAGACAAAAGCGATGACCTGTTGGGTGAAGAAATGGATCACACACAAACCTTCACTGATAATCTGTAGAGACTTCAGTCTAATTTTGACAATCTTCAAAGTCATCATAACACTCTCTTATCTGATCTGAGAAGCCTTCTTATGAATTTCTTCAAAGAAAGCAAGATCTTGAGAAGCTAAGGGAGATTTATGAAGATCTTCAGAAGGAATGTGATTCATTACTTGCTTAGCAGATCAGTGCCGCTCAGGAGGAATTCATTCCACCATGTTTGAAATGCATTGAACGAGAATCTGCTAATTCTTCACCTGAAAGTTCAAATGCTTCTATTGCTGCAAATTCTTCAACTGTCTCTGCTATCACAAATTCCTCATCTGAGGATGCTACTGTTGGAAATATGCCCTAGAGGCAATAATAAAAGCATTATTATTATATTTCCTTGTTCATGATAATTGTCTTTATTCATGCTATAATTGTGTTATCCGGAAATCGTAATACATGTGTGAATAACAGACACCGACATGTCCCTAGTGAGCCTCTAGTTGACTAGCTCGTTGATCAACAGATAGTCATGGTTTCCTGACTATGGACACTGGATGTCATTGATAACGAGATCACGTCATTAGGAGAATGATGTGATGGACAAGACCCAATCCTAAACATAGCACAAGATCGTATAGTTCGTTTGCTAGAGTTTTCCAATGTCAAGTATCTTTTCCTTAGACCATGAGATCGTGTAACTCCCGGATACCGTAGGAGTGCTTTGGGTATGCCAAACGTCACAACGTAACTGGGTGACTATAAAGGTAGACTACGGGTATCTCCGAAAGTGTCTGTTGGGTGACATGGATCAAGACTGGGATTTGTCACTCCGTATGACGGAGAGGTATCACTGGGCCCACTCGGTAATGCATCATCATAATGAGCTCAGAGTGACCAAGTGTCTGGTCACGGGATCATGCATTACGGTACGAGTAAAGTGACTTGCCGGTAACAAGATTGAACGAGGTATTGGGATACCGACGATCGAATCTCGGGCAAGTAACATATCGATGGACAAAGGGAATAGTGTACGGGGTTGATTGAATCCTCGACATCGTGGTTCATCCGATGAGATCATCGTGGAGCATGTGGGAGCCAACATGGGTATCCAGATCCCGCTGTTGGTTATTGACCGGAGAGTCGTCTCGGTCATGTCTGCTTGTCTCTCGAACCCGTAGGGTCTACACACTTAAGGTTCAGTTACGCTAGGGTTGTAGGGATATGTATATGCAGTAACCCGAATGTTGTTCGGAGTCCCGGATGAGATCCCGGACGTCACGAGGAGTTCCGGAATGGTCCGGAGGTAAAGATTTATATATGGGAAGTCCTGTTTCGGGCATCGGGACAAGTTTCGGGGTTATCGGTATTGTACCGGGACCACAGGAGGGGTCCGGGGGGCCCACCGGGTGGGGCCACCCATCCCCGGGGGCCACATGGGCTGTAGGGGGTGCGCCTTGGCCTGCTTGGGCCAAGGGCACCAGCCCCACATAGGCCCATGCGCCTAGGGTTTAAGGGGGAAAGAGTCCTAGGAGGGTAAGGCACCTCCTAGGTGCCTTGGGGGGGAGGGAAACCCCCCTTGGCCGCCGCACCCCCTAGGAGATTGGATCTCCTAGGGCCGGCCACCCCCCCCTTGGCACCCCTATATATAGTGGGGGAGAGGAGGGACTTCATACCTTGAGTCCTTGGCCTTTGGTTGCCTCCTTCTCCCTCCCCAACACCTCCTCCACCTCCTTATTGCTTAGCGAAGCTCTGCCGGAGTACTGCAGCTCCAACAACACCACGCATGAAGAAGCTCCATGCTGATGGACTTTTAGAGTCTCTTGATTACGAATCATTTGACACGTGCGAACCATGCCTCATGGGTAAAATGACCAAGACTCCATTCTCAGGAACAATGGAGAGAGCAACCAACTTATTGGAAATCATACATACTGATGTGTGCGGTCCAATGAGTGTTGAGGCTCGCGGTGGCTATCGTTATGTTCTCACCCTCACTGATGACTTGAGTAGATATGGGTATGTCTACTTAATGAAACACAAGTCTGAGACCTTTGAAAAGTTCAAGGAATTTCAGAGTGAAGTTGAGAATCAACGTGACAGGAAAATCAAGTTTCTACGATCAGATCGTGGAGGAGAATACTTGAGTCACGAGTTTGGTACACACTTAAGAAAATGTGGAATAGTTTCACAACTCACGCCGCCTGGAACACCTCAGCGTAATGGTGTGTCCGAACGTCGTAATCGCACTCTATTAGATATGGTGCGATCTATGATGTCTCTTGCCGATTTACCACTATCTTTTTGGGGCTATGCTTTAGAGACTGCCGCATTCACTTTAAATAGGGCCCCGTCGAAATCCGTTGAGACGACACCATATGAATTATGGTTTGGGAAGAAACCTAAGCTGTCATTTCTAAAAGTTTGGGGATGCGATGCTTATGTCAGGAAACTTCAACCTGAAAAGCTCGAACCCAAATCGGAAAAATGTGTCTTCATAGGATACCCTAAAGAAACTGTTGGGTATATCTTCTACCTCAGATCCGAAGGCAAGATCTTTGTTGCCAAGAATGGGTCCTTTCTGGAGAAAGAGTTTCTCTCGAAAGAAGTAAGTGGGAGGAAAGTAGAGCTTGATGAAGTATTACCTCTTGAACCGGAAAATGGCGCAACTCAAGAAAATGTTCCTGAGGTGCCTGCACCGACTAGAGAGGAAGTTAATGATAATGATCAAGATACTTCTGATCAAACTCCTACTGAAATTCGAAGGTCCACAAGGACACGTTCCGCACCAGAGTGGTACGGCAACCCTGTCTTGGAAATCATGTTGTTAGACAACGGTGAACCTTCGAACTATGAAGAAGCGATGGCGGGTCCGGATTCCGACAAATGGCTAGAAGCCATGAAATCCGAGATAGGATCCATGTATGAAAACGAAGTATGGACTTTGACTGACTTGCCCGTAGAACGGAGAGCCATAGAAAATGAAATGGATCTTTAAGAAGAAGACAGACGCGGATGGTAATGTGACCATCTATAAAGCTCGGCTTGTCGCTAAGGGTTATCGACAAGTTCAAGGGGTTGACTACGATGAGACTTTCTCACCGGTAGCGAAGCTGAAGTCCGTCCGAATCATGTTAGCAATTGCCGCATTTTATGATTATGAAATTTGGCAAATGGATGTCAAAACGGCATTCCTTAATGGTTTCCTTAAGGAAGAATTGTATATGATGCAGCCGGAAGGTTTTGTCGATCCTAAAAATGCTAACAAGGTGTGCAATCTCCAACGCTCGATTTATGGGCTGGTGCAAGCATCTCGGAGTTGGAACATTCGTTTTGATGAGATGATCAAAGCGTTTGGGTTTACACAGACTTATGGAGAAGCCTATGTTTACAAGAAAGTGAGTGGGAGCTCTATAGCATTTCTCATACTATATGTAGATGACATACTTTTGATGGGAAATGATATAGAACTTTTGGACAGCATTAAGGCCTACTTGAATAAGAGTTTTTCAATGAAGGACCTTGGAGAAGCTGCTTATATATTAGGCATCAAGATCTATAGGGATAGATCAAGACGCCTCATAGGTCTTTCACAAAGCACATATCTTGATAAGATTTTGAAGAAGTTCAAAATGGATCAGTCCAAGAAAGGGTTCTTGCCTGTTTTGCAAGGTGTGAAATTGAGCTCAGCTCAATGTCCGACCACGGCAGCAGAGATAGAAGAGATGAGTGTCATCCCCTATGCCTCAGCCATAGGTTCTATTATGTATGCCATGCTGTGTACCAGACCTGATGTAAACCTTGCCGTAAGTTTGGTAGGAAGGTACCAAAGTAATCCCGGCAAGGAACACTGGACAGCGGTCAAGAATATCCTGAAGTACCTGAAAAGGACTAAGGAAATGTTTCTCGTTTATGGAGGTGACGAAGAGCTCGTCGTAAAAGGTTATGTCGACGCTAGCTTCGACACAGATCTGGATGACTCTAAGTCACAAACCGGATACGTGTATATTTTGAATGGTGGGGCAGTAAGCTGGTGCAGTTGCAAGCAGAGCGTCGTGGCGGGATCTACATGTGAAGCGGAGTACATGGCAGCCTCGGAGGCAGCACATGAAGCAATATGGGTGAAGGAGTTCATCACCGACCTAGGAGTCATACCCAATGCGTCGGGGCCGATCAAGCTCTTCTATGACAACACTGGAGCTATTGCACTTGCCAAGGAGCCCAGGTTTCACAAGAAGACAAGGCACATCAAGCGTCGCTTCAACTCCATTCGTGAAAATGTTCAAGATGGAGACATAGAGATTTGTAAAGTACATACGGACCTGAATATAGCAGATCCGTTGACTAAACCTCTCCCTAGAGCAAAACATGATCAACACCAGAATTCCATGGGTGTTCGATTCATCACAATGTAACTAGATTATTGACTCTAGTGCAAGTGGGAGACTGTTGGAAATATGCCCTAGAGGCAATAATAAAAGCATTATTATTATATTTCCTTGTTCATGATAATTGTCTTTACTCATGCTATAATTGTGTTATCCGGAAATCGTAATACATGTGTGAATAACAGACACCAACATGTCCCTAGTGAGCCTCTAGTTGACTAGCTCGTTGATCAACAGATAGTCATGGTTTCCTGACTATGGACACTGGATGTCATTGATAACGAGATCACATCATTGGGAGAATGATGTGATGGACAAGACCCAATCCTAAACATAGCACAAGATCGTATAGTTCGTTTGCTAGAGTTTTCCAATGTCAAAGTATCTTTTCCTTAGACCATGAGATCGTGTAACTCCCGGATACCGTAGGAGTGCTTTGGGTATGCCAAACGTCACAACGTAACTGGGTGACTATAAAGGTAGACTACGGGTATCTCCGAAAGTGTATGTTGGGTGACATGGATCAAGACTGGGATTTGTCACTCCGTATGACGGAGAGGTATCACTGGGCCCACTCGGTAATGCATCATCATAATGAGCTCAGAGTGACCAAGTGTCTGGTCACGGGATCATGCATTACGGTACGAGTAAAGTGACTTGCCGGTAACGAGATTGAACGAGGTATTGGGATACCGACGATCGAATCTCGGGCAAGTAACATATCGATAGACAAAGGGAATAGCGTACGGGATTGATTGAATCCTCGACATCGTGGTTCATCCGATGAGATCATCATGGAGCATGTGGGAGCCAACATGGGTATCCAGATCCCGCTGTTGGTTATTGACCGGAGAGTCGTCTCGGTCATGTCTGCTTGTCTCCCGAACCCGTAGGGTCTACACACTTAAGGTTCGGTGACGCTAGGGTTATGAAGATATGTATATGCAGAAACCCGAATGTTGTTTGGAGTCCCGGATGAGATCCCGGACGTCACGAGGAGTTCCGGAATGGTCCGGAGGTAAAGAATTATATATAGGAAGTGCTATTTCGGGCATCGGGACAAGTTTCGGGGTTATCGGTATTGTACCGGGACCACCGGAAGGGTCCAGGGGGTCCACCGGGTGGGGCCACCTATCCCGGGGGGCCACATGGGCTGTAGGGGGTGCGCCTTGGCCTAGATGGGCCAAGGGCACCAGCCCCTATAGGCCCATGCGCCTAGGGTTTCCACCATGGAAGAGTCCATGTGGTGGAAGGCACCCCGAGGTGCCTTGGGGGGGAGGGAAACCTCCCCTTGGCCGCCGCCCCCCCTAGTAGATGCCATCTACTTGGGCCGGCGCCCCCCCCCTTGGCACCCCTATATATAGTGGGGGGGAGAGGAGGGATTTTACACCAGCCCCTGGCGCCTCCACCTCTCCCCCGTTACGTCTCTCCCTCGTAGTCTCGGCGAAGCCCTGCTGCTGTGACGCCCTGCATCCACCACCACGCCGTCGTGCTGCTGGATCTTCATCAACCTCTCCTTCCCCCTTGCTGGATCAAGAAGGAGGAGACGTCTCCCGTCCCGTACGTGTGTTGAACGCGGAGGTGCCGTCCGTTCGGCGCTGGTCATCGGTGATTTGGATCACGTCGAGTACGACTACATCATCACCGTTCTTTTGAACGCTTCCGTGCGCGATCTACAAAGGTATGTAGATGCATCTAATCACTCGTTGCTAGATGAACTCCTAGATGATCTTGGTGAAACGAGTAGGAAAATTTTTGTTTTCTGCAACGTTCCCCAACAGCTACCAGTATCACCGACAATGCAGGGCTGAAGGAATTGTATGTGATAGGCATGTACAAAAGCCTCAAAGGGCATCAGGCTCTTTGTGATGTGCTTAAAAATTAGATCCTCAACAGGAACCCTAGGAAAGATGGTATTGCCTTTGAGAGGAAATTTAATGCTGATGGGACCTACTGGAAACCTGAGCAGTATCCCAAAACCTCATGGGTTGCTTCAAAGGGACCTCCCGTAGATCCATCCACTTTATCTGGCTTTACATGTGAATCTTCATATTCTTCTGATGAGTCATTCGACTCCAACTATAAACTATTCAAAAATCAGACTGGTGAAGTATTTGCTAGATATGTTGGCACTAACTGCAGGAACAATCCCCCTATGAAGAAAATCTGGGTTCCCAAAAAATGCCTTGAAAGTCTTCAGGTGAATGTCATCATGACACCACCTGTGAAGAATAGGAACCCCAGATCAAATTCTTCATATGGACCAAAGTCTTCATATGGATCCAAGTCCTCATATGGACAAAATTCCTCATGTGGATCAAATTCCTCAAATGGATCAAAGTCCTCATATGAACATCATCGTGCTAACACTTCTGTTTCATAGGGAAAAACTAAGGGCTATGAATATGTGCATTATTCCTCAAATCATTATGTTCATAAGTCCTCGAAGAATTTCTATGCTTATTCATATGCTTATCCTAACCTCTCTTATGTGAAACGAAGTAGACTGGCTTCTATGCCACCTTTCTCGTATGGAGCTCACAGAATGATGAACTCTTTGCCACCCCTCCAAATGTGGGTGGTGAAGAAAAAGAACTAATCTCTTATGCAGGGTTAGGTCTCCAGACGAACTTAAACGTCTGAAGAATTTGCTGGAGACCTGAATATGCTTGAAAGGACGCAAGCTAATCAGGAAGAAATGAATTTTCCTTTCTCACGTCCTCATAGTACTATATCTGTTCTATTGCTTGATGAAATTGATCTGATGAATTTTATGTCATATTCTTCATTGATGAAGTATATGAGTTCATAAGTTGCACTAACTCATTTGCAGGATGATCAACCCAAAGCCACTGAGTGGGTCCTCGATAGTGGATGTACAAATCACATGACTGGTGATAGGAACTTATTGATGGACACTGCTTTATCTCCATCGCATCTGAAGCATATCACCTACGCTGACAAAGGGAAAAGCAAGGTATTGGGTCTAGGTAAGGTTGCGATCTCAAAGGATCGACACATGGACAAAGTCATGCTTGTCGAGTCCTTAAGATTCAACCTCATGTCTGTCTCAATGCTTTGTGATCTTGATATGCTTGTTATATTTGGCAAGTATTGTTGTGTTGTGATCATGGAAGCTGACCATTCCAAAGTCTTCAAAGGCTTTAGGAGACGAGACTTGTATATTGTTGATTTCTCTATAGGACCACAACCTGCTACGTGTCTACATGCAAAAGCTTCAGAAGGCTGGCTATGGCATCGACGACTTGGTCATGCTGGCATGAGGAACTTGCACACACTCGCGAAGAAGAAGCATGTCATTGGCATCGAGGATGTCAAATTCCTCAAGGATCACCTGTGTCGATCTTGTGAAGCTGGAAAGATGACCAAGGCCAAGCATCCCTCAAAGACTATCATGACTACCACTCGTCCATTTGAATTACTTCACATGGATCTCTTTGGCCCTAATCATTATGCCACATTCACCAATGAAGCATCTTTATATGGCTTTCTTATTGTTGATGACTATTCTCATTATACATGGGTGCATATCATCACTTACAAATATGAAGTGTAGGAAGTCTTCAAACGATTTTCCTCAAGGGCTTCAACCAACTTTGGTGTGAAGGTCAAGCACATTAGAAGTGATAATGGGACCGAGTTCAAGAATACTGGTCTTGATGACTATCTTGATGAACTTGGTATTACTCATGAGTTATCTGCTCCTTATACTCCTCAGCAGAATGGCGTCGTGGAGCGCAAGAACAAGACTCTTGTTGAGATGGCTTGCACTATGCTTGATGAATACAAGACGCCTCGTCACTTTTGGCCTGAGGCAATTGATACTGTGTGCCACATCACCAACAGGGTATACCTTCACAAATTCTTCAAAAAGACCTCATATGAACTCCTCACTGACAAGAAACCCAATGTGAGTTATTTCAAAGTCTTCGGTGCTAAATGCTAGATTAGAGATCCTCATCACAATTCTAAAAGTGCACCGAAAGCACATGAAGGTTTTATGCTTGGTTACGAAATGGACTCGCACACCTACAGAGTCTTCAACACTGTCCATCACAAGGTTGTTGAAACTGTAGATGTGCGGTTCGATGAAACTAATGGCTCGCAAAGAGAGCACCTACCTCCTGTGCTAGATGAAAAGTTACCCGAGGAAACCATCAAGTTCAAGGCTACTGAGGATGTCATTCCTACCGAAGAATCTGCTGAAGAAGTCATTCTAGATCGCGAAGAACATCATGGTGGTGCACTTGAAGAAAATGGCTCTGAAGAAAATGCTGATCCAACTCAACATCGTCAACCCGCTCATCCTCGCATTGCAAATGAAGTGCAGATCGAGAAAATCATCAGCGGCATCAACGCACTAGGTCCTCTCACACGCTCAAAGGCTTCACATTTGTCTAACTTTTGTGGGCATTTTGCTTTTGTCTCTATCACAGAGCCCACCAAAGTAGATGAGGCATTTTTGGAGCCTGAGTAGATTCAAGCTATGCAAGAGGAACTACATCAGTTCGAGCTCAACAATGTCTGGGAACTTGTCAAGCGACCATACCCTCGCAAGCACAATATCATCAGCACCAAATGGATCTACTGCAACAAGCAAGATGAAAATGGCCTTGTGGTGATGAATAAGGCACGACTTGTAGCTCAAGGCTACACACAGGTTGAAGGAATCAATTTCGATGAAACTTTTGCACCTGTTGCTGGACTTGAGGCTATTCGCATATTGCTTGCTTATGCTAACCATCATAATATCATATTATATCAAATGGATGTGAAAAGTGCATTCCTCAATGGTAAGCTTGAGGAAGAAGTATATGTTGCTCAACCCCCAGGTTTTGAAGATCCAAAGCATCCTGACAAAGTCTTCAGACTCAATAAGGCTCTCTATGGCCTCAAGCAGGCCCCTCGGGCGTGGTATGACACTTTGAAGGAATTCCTCATGAAGAAAGGCTTCAAACCTGGTTCACTTGACCCAACTCTTTTCACCAAAACCTATGATGATGAATTATTCGTGTGCCAAATATATGTTGATGATATTATCTTTGGTTGTACTGACCAACGTTACACTGACGAATTTGCCTATATGATGAGTGAGGAATATCAAATGTCTATGATGGGAGAACTGAAATTCTTCTTAGGTCTTCAAATTCATCAACAGCGCAATGACATCTTCATATCTCAGGAGAAATACCTCAAGGATGTGTTGAGGAAATTCGGCATGCAAGACTGCAAAGGCGTCAAAATCCCTATGCCCACAAATGGCCATCTATGCACTGATGAAAATGGTATTGATTTTGATCAAAAGGTATACCGCTCCATGATTTGCTCTTTATTGTATCTATGTGCATCTAGGCCAGATATTATGCTTAGTTTTTGCATGTGTGCCCGATTTCAAGCTACGCTGAAGGAATCACACCATAAGGCTGTGAAGCATATTCTTCGATATCTAGCTCACGCTCCAATACTTGGATCATGGTATCCCAAGGGCTCGACTTTTGATATCATTGGATATTCTGACTCTTACTATGCTGGTGATCATGTGGACCGCAAGTCAACATCAGGCACATGCCATTTCCTCGGACGATCTTTGGTATGTTGGTCCTCGAAGAAGCAGAACTGCGTATCACTCTCTACTGCTGAAGCTGAGTACATTGCTACTGGTTCGTGCTATGCTCAATTGCTATGGATGAAGAAAACCCTCAAGGACTACGACGTCAATGTGAAGAATGTGCCACTCTTCTGTGACAATGAGAGTGCCATCAAGATTGCTCATAACCCAGTTCAACACTCGAAGACAAAGCACATCCAGATTCGTCATCATTTTCTTCATGATCATGTGTTGAAGGGCGACATCTCTATCGAACACGTGAAGACTGAAGAACAGCTAGCCGATATCTTCACAAAGCCCTTGGATGAGAAGAGATTTAGCAAGTTGCGGTGTGAGCTAAATATCTTAGAATCTTTGAATGTCCTTTGAAAAGGACACACATCCTAAGACTTATGCAAAATTGATGACTTAGATGTGCAACAGACGAAGTAATGTTTTTATTCAATCAATGAAGACTAACCCTCTAAGTGTGAAGAAATTAACGAAGAATTTGATTCTCAGAGCCCTACGACAATTGTATGCGGTGTCTGAAATCATCATTATTATACGGTGGGTCACGCCACCAACAAAGTTGAAAATCTGCAATTTGAGTTTTTCTGTTTGAATTTCCTCAGTTGTTCAATTTCTTCAACTTTGCAGAGTCTTTACTCTTTCCGTCGTTGTTCTTTATTGACTATATATATACATACATACATATATATATATATATATATATATATATATATATATATATGAGTTTTCAGTCCTCAAAGAAGCAGTGAGGAAATTCAACGAAGATTCTGCTGCTGCCGCTGCAGAGGCCTCTGCTAGCAAACCCAAGAAGGCTATGCCAAAGAAGCCAGCTCGCAAGCCAAATTCCTCAGCAATGCCCTCACGGCCAAGCTCTTCAATGCCCTCAAAGCATATTCCTCAAGCTGCTCCAGTTCCTCCAGTTGCAAAACCTTCTGCTCCTCCTACAAAGTCCTCGTCACCTGTGCATCTCGCCTCATGCCAAAGAACCACATGCATCTCAATTGCGTCAGGAACATCTACAAGTGCTTCAGCTCATCTTCAATCCTCAACAGGCCCCACTTTGCTGAAGACCAAGGCCACTGCTAGACGAGGCACTAGAACAAGTCCTCACAGAAGCAGGTTGCCTTCCACGTACCGTCAAGTGAAGACGAAGCTGATGATGATGAACTTGCTGATATCATCAGAGACAGACAACAAAGGGCCGCTAGAGCCAAAGGCAGTAATGTGGCATTGATGCTGGACCCCAAGTTGATCCTAGACTTCATCGACCTATGGCATGAGGACCCCAACACTCCTTTTCCTGAGATGAACCTCACACCTGGCCAAAGTCATATGTTGACTGCCTTCATTGGTGAAGAAAAATGGAAATTTGAATAGGGGAGGAAGGTGAAGAAAGCTCAGTACAAGAAAGAGCGCTTTCTGAAGCAAATGTTTTGAAGCTTTCACCTGATGAACTTGTCGCTCTGCAATAAAAAATCAAGAGTCTGAGTGATGAATTTGACCGATACTATGCTTACTGGCTGGGAGCCAAAAGTCAGATTCGTCAAGCTGACCAAGAGATTCACCTCAAATGTTGCTGCCTCAATGCAACATGTAATTCCTTAGGCTGAAGCATATGTCCAGACTACTGAAGAGCATGCCAGCACCGCTGATGAAGATCAAGCTGCTAAAGAAAATGAGAGCACCAGCGCTGATGAAGATATTCCAGCCGCTGAAGAAACTGCGAGGGCAACCACTAGTGTTGCGCCTGAAGACCAAGCTAGGCCAGTTGAAGCATCTGCTGCTGCACCTGAATACACTGACAATGCCAGGGCAACAACATCAGTTGCACCTGAAGAAACTGCACCAAATTCCTATGCTCCTCTTGCACCAACGCCAAGTCCTATCCTTCCTTCTGCATCAGAAGCGAAGAAAACCAAAGCTGAGGAGCGAGCAACTATGAAGAAAAGGAAAGCATCTGCCTCCTCAGAGTCTGCACCACCAAAGAAAGTGAAGACTTTGACGAGCTCTTACGAAAATCCAATAGATGTTGTTCCTGTAGCAAGCATGCCATCAAAGGAGATTGTTCCCTTTGGTGAGGATTATGAAATTCCAGGTGGATCTGATGAAGAAGATCCTTCTGCTGCTACGTCAGAGCAGTTGGATGAACAAATTGAAGTGGACAATGTCACTTCAACTCCATTGGTATCATCGCCCATGCCTCAGTTCACAGCTAAAAAGGCAGGCGTTGAGGAAGTTGATGAAGAAGATCAAGACGTGGATATTGGGTGCTCAACTCCTATTCTGAATGATTACTACTAGGAAAGTCATCACCCCAATTCACCACTATTCACTCCTCTGCAACAGATTCCTCAGTCTCCGGCTCAAACTGAAGAAATTCACACGGGCTCTGACGAACCTCAAGCTTCTCTTCTCACCATACCTGAAGAAGTTCCAGCCACTAGTGCTGATGTAAATGTTGCTGAAGAAATGGAGACCCAGGATGCTACTAATGACATTGCAACTAAAATTCCTCAGCATGCGGCTCCAGAGAATGTGATTCAAGAGGCTGTGAAGACTACAACTGACAATCCTCATCCCAAGCCAATGAATCCCTACTCGAAGAAACAGAAGTTCAAAGCTGATGATTTCTTCAATGAGCACATATTCTTCATGGATTACAATCCCTATGACTCTGCTCGTCTTTGACAGAAGCGCTTCTGGACAGCGAGTCAAATGAATTTCTATTATTCACTACTGTTTGATAAAGACAAGATCTTTGACCATGAGCACATTCCTCATGTGGATATGGAGTCGCTGCCCTGCTTCACCCTAGTCCTCAGTGTTATTCATAACGCTGGGCTGCTCAACTTCTGCACCAACATCTGCGACTGGAATGAAGAATTCATTCTTCAGTTCTATGCTATGTTGCACATCACAGGCAACGCTGAAGATGTGAATTCATGGGTGTTGGACTGGATGACTGAAAATACTCACTCCAAAGCACCGGCCACTAAATTACTTCATGCCATCCCAGTCAATCCTCCCCTTGAAGGTGCAAGGATCATCTACCATGACCCTGAACTATCTGATCATTTCATGCAAGTGCTGATGAAGCCTTTGAAGCTTGGCCAAGCTCAAAGAACCAAATTCCTCGTCAAGGAATTGCTTTATGTGCCAAGGAACGTACACAGGATATTGACCAAAACCCTTAGTCCAATCAAGGGCCACAACTCTGATGAAGAAGAGCTTGTTGGCATCATGAAGAATCTGCTGTTCAACATTATACATGGTGTTCCTATGAACTACCATGATTTATTCATGAGGACTTTGGCCAATGTCGCTCTTTCACCGTTTGAATTGAAGCCTTACGCTCCCTGGATCATGAGATTCATCAGATCAAGGTCTTCAATCAACTACAAGGCTGACACTCTCAATCATGGCAGCTACTTACCCCCAATTGAAGTCCTCAAATGGACCATTTCCTTAGCTGATGGGAAGGGAAAGGCTGCTGTTTTTGATGAATGCAGACATCCATTGGATGGATAGTTTCACAAAGCAACATCCTACTCCACCAATGATGACTCTGACACTCATGACTCTGCCGCAAATGCTTCAAGGCAAAATCCTAAAGCCACTGCTCCAAGGTGATGACTGATTGTGAGCTTCTCCTCAGTCTTCATCAGAAGGTCGATCGCAACCACAAGTGGGTCAAGAGACAGTTTGGTGCTATTCTTCAGAACATGACTATTAGGTGGCATTGCTTAATGCTTCATGTGATTTTACATTAACGGTAGCGATATGGGCGTAGGGACAGCATGGGCATAAAGTGGTGAGGCAGATGTGATTGCTGAGAGCGGCAAACACTCAGGCAACATGTCTGCATTTGTCGTATTTTTATCTCCTCAGTGACATTTTCCTATGTGAGCACATGAAATCTAGACCTGCTCGTTCTCATTTGCGTTGTCCCCCAACACCCCTCACTTTCTTTCATTTTTCGACCAAGATACAGGTCCACTTCCCCCCACCCTTCGCCATCCACCATGCTTTCTTCGCCTTTTCAACCAAGAGACCGGTTGGGTAGCCAGTATCTACTACATTCCCCCGTTTCCTCTTAGAACCAAGTCCTAGATTCATGCTACAACTTTCCCACTTTCTTCCCTGTTTGAACCAACTCTTAGATTCAACTGTATGAACTAGCTTTACCTCTAATAATAGTAAAAGTCTAGGTGGCTTTGGAACAGCCGACGAAAGTAGAAGAAGATCCACACACAGCCATGTGGGGAGCTGGGGCAGTAGAGCAAGGCAGGTTTCAAAGGAATATATACCTGAGGGTCGCCGGCATGTGGCAAAGGCGGCGGCGGGAGGCCGCATCTTGGCCACAATACCATAAGGAGGAAGAAGGGGTTGGAGGCCCTCTCAAGCCGGCGTTATCTCGGAGAGAACGGCACGACTGCCGATCGGGACGCGCGGGCAGCCGTTGGTCTCCTCCCTCTCCACCGACGACCGCGTGAACGATTGATGTCTACTACACAACCTTCTTCTGGTAGACGTTGTTGGGCCTCCAAGTGCAGAGGTTTGTAGGACACTAGCAAATTTCCCTCAAGTGGATGACCTAAGGTTTATCAATCCGTGGGAGGCGTAGGATGAAGATGGTCTCTCTCAAACAACCCTGCAACCAAATAACAAAGAGTCTCTTGAGTCCCCAACACACCCAATACAATGGTGAATTGTATAGGTGCACTAATTCGGTGAAGAGATGGTGATACAAGTGCAATATGGATGGTAGATATAGGTTTTTGTAATCTGAAAAATTATAAAAACAGCAAGGTAACTAATGATAAAAGTGAGGACAAACGGTATTGCAATGCTAGGAAACAAGGCCTAGGGTTCATACTTTCACTAGTGCAAGTTCTCTCAACAATAATAACATAATTGGATCATATAACCATCCCTCAACATGCAACAAAGAGTCACTCCAAAGTCACTAATAGTGGAGAACAAACGAAGAGTTTATTGTAGGGTACGGAACCACCTCAAAGTTATCCTTTCTGATCGATCTATTCAAGAGTCCGTAGTAAAATAACACGAAGCTATTCTTTCCGTTCATTCTATCCTAGAGTTCATACTAGAATAACACCTTAAGATACAAATCAACCAAAACCCTAATGTCACCTAGATACTCCAATGTCACCTCAAGTATCCGTGGGTATGATTATATGATATGCATCACACAATCTCAGATTCATCTATTCAAACCAACACAAAGTACTTCAAAGAGTGGCCCAAAGTTTCTACCGGAGAGTCAAGACAAAAACGTGTGCCAACCCCTATGCATAAGTTCACAAGGTCACTAAACCTGCAAGTTGATCACCAAAACATACATCAAGTAGATCACATGAATATACCATTGTCACCACAGATAAGCACATGCAAGACATACATCAAGTGTTCTCAAATTCTTAAAGACTCAATCCGATAAGATAACTTCAAAGGGAAAACTCAATCCATTACAAGAGAGTAGAGGGGGAGAAACATCATAAGATTCAATTATAATAGCAAAGCTCGCGGTACATCAACATCGTGCCAAATCAAGAACATGAGAGAGAGAGAGAGATCAAACACATAGCTACTGGTACATACCCTCAGCCCCTAGGGTGAACTACTCCCTCCTCGTCATGGAGAGCGTCGGGATGATGAAGATGGCCACCGGTGAGGGATCCCCCCTCCGACAGGGTGCCGGAATAGGGTCCCGATTGGTTTTTGGTGGCTACAGAGGCTTGCGGCGGTGGAACTCCCGATCTATGGTACCCTTGGATGTTTTCGGAGTGCATGGGTATATATAGGAGGAAGAAGTAGGTCGGTGGAGCTACGAGGGGCCCACGAGGGTGGGGGGCACACCCAGGGGGGCAGGTGTGCCTCCCTGCCTCGTGGCCTCCTCGCTTCTTTATTGACGTCCACTCCAAGTCCTCTGGATCACGTTTGTTCCAAAAATCACTCCCCCGAAGGTTTCATTCCGTTTGGACTCCATTTGATATTCCTTTTTTGCGAAACACTAAAATAGGCAACAAAACAACAATTTGGACTGGGCCTCCAGTTAATAGGTTAGTACCAAAAATAATATAAAAGTGTATAGTAAATCCTATTAAACATCCAAAACAGATAATATAATAGCATGGAATAATCAAAAATTATAGATACGTTGGAGACGTATCAACGATGCACCTACACCCCTGCCTCGGTCGAGGTGGTCAGCCGGATTTGTGACCAGTCGTGAGCAGAGAGAGAGTGTGGCCACCTATGTCTTGCTTAGATCTGGAGAGGATGAGAGAGTGAAAGATAGGAACCCTAGTAAAGCAAGTGATGAGGCTCCTGCTTATATATATAGTGGAGTGATTTTGTTGTACCAGCCATTATTAAATTGAATACGCTTGAACCACTATTTTCATTTAAAGTTCAAGTAAAAATAAAACTCAATCAATAACATGCCACCGCTTCCAGGATGCACTATACTATATCATTCACGTGTGGTCCCCGACCCTCCATCAAGTTGAAAACTAGACTAGTCAAAATGTCAATTAGGATGCCTCTTTGTAAACAAATGCGCTCCTAGCTTCAAAAAATGCACTTCTACGTGTACTCGCGAGTGGGTGTGAGAGAACTAGTGCGTGCGTGCACCACTTCTCTTTGTGAGAGTACAATATACTATGCCCAAAGAACGTTCTCCACAAGAATAATAGTATAAGTGCGTGACGTGTGAGTTAAAATAAAAGGTGCGCGGCGTCTTTTATTTGGTAGAAGTTCTGAGGGTAGGGTAAAGAGCACATATGTGTGTGACGTCTACCTACAGATAGATGGTGGGTACGAGAGGACTTGGGAGAGCCGTAACTCATGAGGGTGCATGTGTGCGCGCGAGAGAGGGGGCACGTATCAATGCAATGCATGTGTCCGTAAATCATATCTAACAAATGTTCGCCACAAGCCGTTTCCTGACGAACGCCATAATAACCGTTAGATTGGCATCCAACAGTGTCAGTTTTGCCATGTCATTTAACAGAACAGCCACTCCTCCGACACACAAATCTTCCACGTGAGTGTTAGCAACTGCCGTATGCTCCTCCCTCCGTTCCAAAATCCAGTGCATATAGCTTTATTGAAAATTCGAACCTCGCATACTTTTACCGAGTTTTCGTGTACCAAAATGCACATATAAAATACCCAGTATATATCATTTCATTCATCTTCGAGAGGTAACTATAAAGATGGGGGAGGAGTGTACAAAGAAAGACCGTCGTATCACCTGCAGCAATTTCAACCATCCTTTGGTGTGGAGGAATATCATAGGAACTCTATATGATATGATTTTTATAGGATTTTTTTTCCTTTAGAGCCAATTGGTTCATAGGAATAGATTCATATACTCCACATTTCAAAGAAAAATAAACATGATATCATTTTTCTAGCTTTAGAGCCACTTGGTTCATATGAATGGATTCCTATACTCCCACAATTTCAAAGGAAAATAAACATTAGCGTATATTCAATAGAAAAGTTCCTATGACGTGAACCAAATGACATCTCTTTTCTAATCCCTCCTCATAGGAATTGAGATACATGTCATCTCTAGATTCAATAGAAAAGTTCCTATGATGTGAACCAAATGACATCTCTTTTCCAATCCCTACTCATAGGAATTGAGATACATGTCATCTCTTTCCCTACAACTTCCATGTATACATCTTCTATTCCAAAATAGCTAGTACAACCCACTATTAGCTTTTTTCCTGGACATGCAACTATGGCACAAGAACACGTGATGCATGCAAGTCATAAATCACATTATTTTTGTACTCTATGCATGCAAGCACCACATCATCAATTCGTGCATGTTACTCATAAGTTATTTCTTGCATTAGATTTTGTATTGACAATGTATGTGTTGGTCACGTGCACACATATGTAGTTCACATTCACATTTTTGTTAGAAATGTCATTCTTTTAACTGCAATTCATTTTTTCTCTTTGTACTTATTACATTTTTATTTTAAGCATACATTCACTTCCCATTAGTTATAGATGTTTTTGGAGGAACATTTATGCATTATTTTGAGTAGCAAATTTCAAGCGGCCATGGGTATATCAAAATGCGGGGCCCATGCATCAATGCCTTTCGGTCGAACCTACGTCCACAATTTTTTGTACATATATCTCCACTCGTCCCCGAACCCCAAATGCCGCCTCGTTCCCATAAAACCAAGCGGCCCACACATATTAATGCGTCGACTCGAACTCAATCCCTCCCCCATTTACTACGCCATGGCCCCGCAAGCCGTAGTACTCCTACAAACCCTACCGCCGCACGCATCATCGATTTTCTTCAAGAGGACGAGGGAGAAGCGGATTTGTAGTGGAGGCGCTTTAAAAAAAGGATTTGTAGTGGAGGCTCCTACCCTAGGGCGCCCTAGGTAGCTGCCGCATGCATCATTGGTTTTCTCTTTTCTTTATACTCTTGCACCCTAGAGTGAAATGATGGTTGCTTCGTCCATCCAACTTAATGTGGGAAAGGTGGGGCTTTGTGATTTGACTCCTCATCACTCATTTACTACTACTGTGGTGCTACGAAAGGGGTGCCTCCAAGTCCAACCGCTTCTCCGAACTATAATTTGGTGCATCGCACGTGGAACAAGACGGTGGATGAGCCACATGTCGGCCAAAGCGGTCCTGTTAAGTGTGTCGCCATTTCGTGTGTGGACTGACCCTGCTTGAGTTGCTACACCAACACGACAGGAGCAGCCTACCACTTGATTTTGCTCCTTGGTGAATCCCAACTATATTGATCTAAAAAGATACTACTCCTTCCATCTCAATTTATAGGGCATGCATGTAGTTCTAGGTCATCCATTTGACTAACTAAATATGAGTTACTATGTCACAAAAAGTATCATTGGATTCTTAAGCGGGTGTAGTTTCTAAACATATATTGTTCATCACATATATAACCGGTTAAATTATCAACCTAGAACGATGTGCATGCCCTGTAAACCGATACGGAGGAAGTAGTAAAAATGAGGTGATTTTACCGAGCGGTGGGCGGGGGAGCATGGCCTATCATGCGGTCCCACGTGTCATGATGTACCAAGGCGGTGCGCGTCCCTCTTGAGGCAGAACAATGGCAGAAGCAATACGTGGTTTTCTTCAAGGAGATGATGGTGAAGCGGATTCAGCGAAGTGTGAAATAATGGTTGCTTTGTCCGTCTGGGAAGGTGCGGCATTGTGATTTGACATCTCATTGCTCATTAGTACTACTGGGGCGCTATGCTAGGGTGCGTCCCTTGCTGTTTTGCACTATTATTTCATGCATGACATGTTGACCCAGTTGCTATATGTCCCACATGTCAGCGAGAGGAAGTACAGAATTCACGAAAGCGAGCGTCTCCCCTCTTTTAGTACGACGGAGGAGTACAAGACACGACTTGGTTTTTTTCTGCTACGCACGATCCATTGATACAAACCCGGACTAAAAAGGTGAGGGCGGGTCTTTTCCCGCGTGGTAGGCACGGGAGTTTGGCATAGTCTGTTCGAGGCAACGAGGCAGGAAGGGAAACAAGCAAATAAAGGTTGAGCAACCTAGTTTTGGGAAAATCTGATTTTACAGAGTAGGTACCCACTATGGAGGTAGTACTACTTACTACTCCCTCCTTTCCGGTTTATAGGGCTCATCTAAAAAAATTCGTCTTTTCCGTTTTATAAGTCTCAATTCTACTAGAAGTACCATCACATGTTTGGATTTTGAGGTGCATTAAATCACCCGATGCGAGCAGTATCAAGAGAAAACTCACCAATGCATGTAGAAGTTCATGGAAATTAGTGGCCATTGTCGGTGTCAAAACCGGCGGATCTCGGGTAGGGGGTCCCGATCTTTGCGTCTTAGGCTGATGGTAATAGGAAGCAAGGGACACAATGTTTACCCAGGTTCGGGCCCTCTCGATGGAGGTAAAACCCTACTTCCTGCTTGATTAATATTGAAGATATGTGGAATACAAGAGAAGATCTACCACGAGATCATAGAGGCTAGACCCTAAGAGCTAGCCTATGATGGTATGATTGTAATTGTGATCGGCCTTCTAAGGACCATGCTCTCCGGTTTATATAGACACCGGAGAGCTAGGGTTTACATGGAGTCGGTTACAAGGAAGGAAACATAATATCCGGATCGCCAAGCTTGTCTTCCACGCAAAGGAGAGTCCCATCCGAACACGAGCTGAAGTCTTGAGTCTTGTATCTTGACGCTTCTATAGTCCAGACGATCAATACAGTCTGGCTGTCCGGATACCCCCTTATCTAGGACTCCCTCAGTAACCCCTGAACCAGGCTTCAATGACGATGAGTCCCGTGCGTAGTCTTGTCTTCAGCATTGCAAGGCGGGTTCCTCCTCCTAATACTCCATGGTGATTATCGAACACGTAGATTATGTCCGGATCTACAAGATGATCTTCACACACCGTTAGCATATATCCGTTCTGCTGGAAATCTTCGTACATCGTGCCCTTGCATCGTGACGTGGTCCAACACGAACCAACGTTTCCTGCTCCACCTCGACTCGCGTTGCGAGGCGGTTTTTATCGGCACGTCCTGCCAAAGCAGAGATCGTGTCCCTCTTAATATGGGATCTTTCATCAATATGGGCATATGCGACCCCACGGCGACTGTTGGTATAACTCCTTGTTTTTTAAATAAGTCTCAGGCGGTCACGCTGAGGACTCTTGGTATTCATCCCTTTTATAAAGGGGTCAAGGCCTACGCCTCGTTTCCACCTCTCCTGCTCCTTCTCGCACCTCGAGCTCCATCGCTCAAAACCTAAGCTCCAACACCCCAGATCCTCCAGTATGTCCGGATCCGACGCAGTAGGCCGGTGGGTGGCCTCCTCGATTCAGGAGGAGGATATTGCGAAGCTTAGGGAGGTTGGATACCTGACTGCTGATATCCAGCACAGGCTTCCTGCTCTGGGGCAAGTCATACCCATGCCGGAGCCCAATGACAGCGTCGTGTTTACTCCTCACATCCTCCGAGTCCTAGGCCTCACCCTCGACCCCTTTGTGAGGGGGCTCATGTTCTACTATGGCTTGGATTTCCATGATCTGGCTCCAGACGCCATCCTCCATATCTTGTCTTTCATTATTGTGTGCGAGGATTTTCTCCACGTCAACCCACACTTCGGCTTATGGCTAAAGACCTTCAATGTGAAGCCGAAGATTATCGAGGGGCGACATGCGGAGTGCGGAGGCGCCATAATAAGCAGGAATGCTAATGCCCCATGGCCAGAGGGTTCTTTTCCGGAAGTTTCTGACATATGGCAATGGAGATGGTTCTATGTCACTGCTCCCAGAGGCACAAAGTGGGTAGCTGCCCCCGAGTTCCGCTTAGGCCCCCCATCGTAGTTGGCGTCTTGGACCAATGTGGGGCAGAATTATGGGCCTGCTGGTGATGTACCAGAACTGCAGAACCGCATCCGGGAGCTCATTAGGAGGGACATAAATCTTGTCAGCATAATTCAAGTAATGCTAGTCCGGCGGATGTTGCCATGCAAACGTCGGCCTCTCCGCATGTGGGAGTTTAATCCGGAGGGTCCGCGGACTATTAAGCACTTCTTCGGTCTGACGCTCGAAGGAATGTGTAAATTATTCTTCAGACCACAAGCAAAGTGTCCGGACACCATCAAGGATGCGGGCCTAAGCTGCAATCGCCTAGATGCCCAAGTAAGTAACTTTAAAGCCGAACACTTTATTTATATTTATCATGAGTATTATTCTAACACTCCCTTTGCGGCCAGGAATGGCTTGACAAGGCAAAGAGAATCAGGTGTCCGGCACCCCTTCTTGAAGGCTCGCCTGGTCCAACCATTGCAAACTGGGCGCTCAGTAAAATACCTTCAGGGAAGGACGAAGGAAAGGGCAGTGAAGCCGAACTTCACGCACTGCGCATCCAGACCGGGAAAATTGCTAACCCTCCTATGGAGGATAGCCGGGAAGTGGAGGTCAAAGCCTCCTCCTCACGCGGGAAGAAGAGGGCCGCCTCCGAAGATTTGGAGGCGGAGACGCCTAAGCAAGGGAAGAAAACATCACCAGAGGGCTCTGCCGCGACGGGCACCCTCACCGCATCGTGCCCGCTAGTGGGCCAGCCCTCCACCAAGCCATAAGTTATTCATCAATTTGAAGGTGTAATGTTACTCCGAGATCCATAACCAGGACTTCGTCTTTTGTAGTCCGGTGAGCAGCTCTTCTCAACAGAGTTCGCCTTCGGGGGACCTTCGTCCGGAGATGATAGAGACCGAGACTCCACCCAGCTCTCCGCCTCATGAAGCGGGCGACATGGAGGTGTCGTCACGGAGGAGTCCAGATCTGCCGAAGCTGGAGGCTAACACATCAGCCGCCCTAAGCCCGGAGCGTTCGGCTCTTACGGGGGGCGATGAGAAGGGTCCGGCGTAGTTTAGTGTCCGGTCGGACGTACTGACAGGCCGTCTAGAGCAAGCCACGCTCTCAAAGGAGCACCGCTCTTTAATGAGCATGGTGCTCACGAGGATTTCACCGCTACCAGCGGTTTGAATGAGGCATTTACAAGCCTGCTCAAAGGCTTTGAGGTATGTAAAAAATGCACAACTTTTTGGTTACGAAGCAAGCCCTAGGTGCACCCCCTATAGATAGTAGCCCCTGAGACTCTGGTTGCCCGCCATAGGCGGCAAATGGGGGATTATATACTAATGGCTGCGCCGTACATGTGCGCAGGTATACAAGGATCCGGCAGCCAACCAGTCTGTTGAAGTTGCCAAACTAAGGAGGCAGATCGGATCCATCGACGCCGATATCATGCTGGTGAATAAACGGCTGGACGAGTCACATGCTATGTGCCTGGTTTTCTTTATTATGATGTATAGGAAAATGCGAAAGGGGCATAATATTAATGCGAAATGTTTGCACCGCAGATGGTGCTGCTTCCATGGAGGCCCTGAGGGTGGAGCTTGCTCAAGCCAAGGAACAAGCTCGGGCTAGCAATGCGGCTGCCCTAAAGGCGACCGAAGACTTGAGAGCTGAACAGGCTGCTCATCGCCGAAGCGAGGAAAAGATAGCTGAAACGGATGAAGAGTTGAAGAATGCCGCCGACCGGTATGTACTCCTGGAAAAGGAGAATAAGGCTAGTTCGGCTAAGCTGGACAAGGCGCTTAATGTCGCCAAGGAGATGCGGACCGAGATCCGGGGCATGCGTGAGGAGCTTCAACAAGCCAACCAAATCGTGTCTGGGAACTCCTACTTACTGCGGACGAAGTTCTTGGATCCAAAGTATGCTCCCCTGGCTGGGCGCTTTAGTCCGACAGACGCGTATGCGGACCTGGCGAATAGTACAGCTGACGCTGTCAAGTTCTTCGAGAATCAAGGTGATAAGGAAGTGGAGAAGCTTTTCTGCTCGCAATTCGATGCTCCCACTTGCCCGCTGCCGCTAAACGAGAAGGTGGCTACTATGGCGGAGCTCCATAGGTTGTCCGGGCTTGCAATGCGGTCTGTGATAGACCACCTTTGGCCACAAGGGCCTAAGCCGGACAACTACTTTGGTTTGGTCCAGCAATTCCTTGGGGCTGTGTCTCGGATTGATGCCATGAGGAGGTCGGCATGCATAGAGGGTGCGCGGATGGCTCTAGCCCACGTTAAAGTCTATTGGATGGATATGGAGGCCACTATAATAACGACCCATGATCCGGCGGGAGGCCCACATCCGGCCGAGCACTACTTGGCGCAAGTCACAGAAGGTTCCCGCCTAATTGAGGCGCAGTGCTCGAAGAGTGCTTTGTTCGAGTGAAAAGTCGAATCACTATAAAAAACAATATTTTAGTTTAATTATGAGGCTATATTTATACTTTTGCCCTGAAGTATGATTGTATCCCCTTTGCGGCCGTTCTTATATGTATAAGTAGTCCGAAAGATAGCAGTCGTTGGATTCAGCCCCCACGCAAACAATGCGGGGGTGTTCGCGAAAAAATATGCATAAGCACACTTGATCCAACGTCTTGGTCCGTTAAGGAGGTGATCGCACGCCGAACTAGGCAACCGGACTCTATAGTTGTAACACTTTCGCTTAGCCGTGGGAGTATAATGTTGGGGCTACTATGTAGCTCCTGGTACATGTGCGCACATCCGAATACGGGTGCGCGTGTACATGGCCGGAAAACGGCCTTTCGTTAATGCGGAGGAGTCTTTAGGGATTCCGGTGAGTCGTTGAGTGGTTGAACAGTCTCTCGCTGTATCATGACAGTCAGTTTTTGGCTTTCTATACTGAGGCACTCATTTGGAATAACCAGGGCACAATCGCAGTAGTTCTCCTTTGGCCTACCTTAGCCGGATGATAGCGGAACGTAAGGCGGCAAACCCAGGAGCCGGGCAAACCCAACATTTGACCAAAGACATGATTCGGAGCTGATGCATATACGACCAAACTCGTGACGCTGAACACTCCCGAGGTTATTCGGTCTTTTGTAAAAGAAGATAGGCTGACAAGAGCCTATTGTAAGCCCTTTATTTCTAGGTACGTACAATTTAGTCTGCCGTGGCCAAATGCCAAAAACGGCAGTATCCTCTGTGGGTATAGAACCCATGGGATGGTTAAACAACAAGAGGCAGTAGAAAAGGTTTACACTTGGGCTTAATCTAAAAAGAAACCTGTCGCACGAGGCCCTGCTGCACGTCTGCGCCTTTGTCTCCGTTGTGCCGTATCCTGGAAGGGTATCACGCAAACGTTGTCTGTGAAAAAAAGGAAAAAACTCGTAGGAGAGTGCAACGTAAGTATGCGATAATAATAAAAGTGTAAGATGTTGGCCTGCCAATAAGGTCGAGCCAAGTGTGGGGCTATATTAAATATAGACAGCTCCAGGTTTCCGTTATGGGTTTACATATACGGTGCCCTGTTTGAATTTTAACCGGGCTACCGGACTCGTCTAACCGTGTCTGTGGTCGTAACGACCAGTCATGTTTTCTAATCTTGGAGGCCGCTTATAGTCCGGCCGCCAGGGCCGTCGCATATTCCTCTGCGTGAGGGGCGCTCTATGATTCCACTAACGGTGATGACGCCACAGAGACCGAGCATCTTGAGTGTAAGATGACCATAGTGCGGTAATGCGTTGAAGCGGGCGAAGGCCGTCCTTCCTAGCAATGCGTGATAGCTGCTTTGGAAGGGTGCGACAGTGAAGAGTAGCTCTTTGCTTCTGGAGTTGCCTGGGGAGCCGAAAGTTACTTCCAGCACGACGGAGCCCCTGGCGCAGACTTCAACACCTGGTATCACCTCTTCAAAGGTGGTGTTGCTTTGTCTAATTCTAGATGGGTCTATCCCCATTCTGCGGACAGTTTCCTCATATATTAAATTGAGACTACTGCCGCCGTCCATGAGGACACGGGTGAGACGGTATCCGTCGATTATTGGGTCAAGCACCAAGGCCGGTGATCCTCCGTGCCGAGTACTAGTTCGGCCGCCCATGTGATTGAAAGTGATCGGACGAGACATCCAATAATGAGATGTGGGTACGATGAGCTCTACATCGTGCGTGTCTATGGGTGCACGTTCCTGCCTTCTCGTGCATGTGTGAGTCGCGTGGATCATGTTTACTATTTTAACCTCTGGCGGGAATTTTTTCTGTCCCCCATTGTTCGGCTGGCGAGGATCGTCCTCGTCTTCACTTGGTGTTTCCCTTCCTTTGTGTTCGGCGTTTAATTTGCCGGCCTGCTTGAAGACCCAGCACTCTCTATGGGTGTGGTTTGTAGGTTTCTCCGGGGTGCCATGAATTTGGCATGGCCTGTCCAGGACTCTGTTTAGACCGGACGGTCCGTCTTTGGTGCCTTTGAATGGCTTCTTGTGCTGATCAGGTCGAGAGCCCCTGAATCCGGCGTTGACCGTCGTGTTATCCGGGCTCTCTTCCTTGTTTTGGCGTTTGTTTTTATTACGCCGTGGCTTCCCGTTGCCATCCCTTATTTCGGATGTGCTGGGGTCGCTGGTGCCTTTACGGGCCAGCCAACTATCTTCACCCGCGCAAAAGTGGGTCATAAGGCTTGTCAAGGCTGCCATTGTCCTTGGCTTTTCTTGGCCGAGGTGTCGGGTGAGCCATTCATCACAGATGCTGTGTTTGAAAGCCGCTAAGGCTTCGGCATCCGGACAGTCGACAATTTGATTCTTCTTAGTGAGGAATCTGTTCCAAAGCTTGCGGGCGCACTCTCCGGGCTGTTGTATTATGTGACTTAGATCGTCTGCATCCGGAGGCTGGACATAAGTCCCTTGAAAATTGGCCCTGAAAGCGTCTTCGAGTTCCTCCCAACTCCCAATTGAGTTTTCAGGGAGGCTTTTCAACCAGTGTCGAGCTGGTCCCTTCAACTTGAGGGGAAGGTATTTGATGGCGTGGAGGTCATCCCCACGAGCCATGTGAATGTGCAGGAGAAAATCCTCGATCCAGACCCCTGGGTCCGTCGTGCCGTCGTATGCCTCTATGTTCACATGTTTAAAGCCTTATGGGAATTCATGGTCCAGTACTTCTTCAGTGAAGCACAGTGGGTGAGCAGCCCCTCTGTTGTGGCATGTAGTTGGCTGTTGTTGTGTCCGGGGTTGATTCCAAACTGGTATCTGGCTTGTACGAGCGTTTGGGTGACCATAGTCCTTTGCTGGGGTGTGTCTTCTAGATCCATATATGGACCTGGCTGCACCTGCCTTCTTATCTGGATGCTCGCGTGGATCGTGCGCAGTGTCTGCAACCGCTCTGTTATGGTTGTGAAGCGGTACGCCAGGTTTCTTGGTCAAATTTTCTTTTGGAGGAACGGCCGCGTCGTCAAATTCTAGCAGTAGCTTGCGCTTTGGATAGCTTTTCGTATGGCGGTCATCACCATATCTTTCTTCAGTGTCTAGCACTTTGTGCCATCTTCGGCTGAGCTTTTCTTGTGCGGCTTTGAGCCGTTGCTTCTGCTTTTTTAGACTTCTTGCAGTGGCCATAAGCTTTCTGTGGAGGTTGTCTCGTTCCAATTGTTCGTGCGGGATGATGAATGCATCTTCGTCCAGACTGTCTTCCTGTTCTGGGGCGGCATCATGAGCTCGTCCCTCCGGATCATTGTGATCGGGTATTTGCTCCGAACTTGATTTCGCGTGACCTGGCTCCTCCTGCTCCATCGCTGGGTCCATGTGGTCATTATTGCTTTCGGAGTTTGCGGGTATATCAACCCTTCTTGCGCTCTTGTCGCTATTTTTGCCATCGCTGGACTTTGAGCGGCGTCTGCGCCGTCTTTTTGGCTTTTGCCCGGGTGTTTTATCGTCCGGATTATCACTGCCGTTCTTATTGGGCGTATCTACCATGTACATATCGTGTGATAAGGTAGTAGTCCCTCGCCCCAAGGATCCTGGAGCTTCTCCTGCATCGTTGTCCATACTGCCGATGTCTTCGGAGTCGAAGTCACGCACGTCCGTTAAATCTTCGATCATGGCGATGAAGTGGGTGGTGGGTGGGCAACGAATTCCTTCGTCGCCTTCTCCCCACTCAAGATGGACGTAGTTTGGCCCAGAGTCTCCTGGCAAAGAGAGAGGCTTTAAAGAGTTCAACATGTCGTCGAAGGGCGCGTGCTGAAAGATGTCCGTGGTGGTAAACCCCATTACCGGAGCCCAACATGGCTTGACTGGCTCAGAAGTGTGCGGACCGGAACCAACGACCGGATACGAGTCCAGGGGTCCGGGGATACAGGTCTCCACAGAGATGCGGCCTGTGTTCGGCTCCACCGTCGATGAGCGTGCGGCCTGCGGGGCGGGGTCCATCCCTCCGTCCTCGGGCAACGCAACCCGTTCCGGATTTTGATCCGGAGCTATTGCAGGGATGATGTTCCGAGCATCGTCCGACAGCAGGTCTAGGCCGTGCTCGTCGTGATTGTCCGGCATTCCTGGCGCAGGTTTGAATCCGTCAAAGATCAAGTATCCGTGGGCATCTGCCGTGTAGTTCGAGTTTCCGAACCTAATCAGGTAGCCAGGGGCGAAGCTATCGATCTGCTCCAACCGGCCAAGTGAATCGGCACGCAGTGCGAAGCTGCCGAACACGAAGGTCTGTTTGGGAAAAAGGGCTCACCCTGGACCGTGTTGTTGACGGTTGAAGACGCCATCAAGCCTTGAAGCGACGTCACAGAGGAACTCTCAATGAAAGCACCAATGTTGGTGTCAAAACCTTGGATCTCGGGTAGGGGGTCCCGATCTGTGCATCTTAGGCTGATGGTAACAGGAAGCAAGGGACACAATGTTTACCCAGGTTCGGGCCCTCTCGATGGAGGTAAAACCCTACTTCCTGCTTGATTAATATTGAAGATATGTGGAATACAAGAGTAGATCTACCACGAGATCGTAGAGGCTAAACCCTAAGAGCTAGCCTATGATGGTATGATTGTAATTGTGATCGACCTTCTAAGGACCATGTTCTCCGGTTTATATAGACACCGGAGAGCTAGGGTTTACATGGAGTCGGTTACAAGGAAGGAAACATAATATCCGGATTGCCAAGCTTGTCTTCCATGCAAAGGAGAGTCCCATCCGTACACGAGCCAAAGTCTTGAGTCTTGTATCTTGACGCTTCTATAGTCCGGACGATGAATACAGTCTGACTGTCCCGATACCCCCTTATCTAGGACTCCCTCAGCCATGCATGCATTTGTTGTAATTAATGCATCAGTAAACATAACTTCTTGAGAAAAACGAGCGTAGTACTCCCCCCGTCCCAAAATAAGTGACTCAACTTTGTACTAACTTTATACTAAAGTTAGTACAAAGTTGAGTCACTTATTTTGGGACGGAGGGAGTACTAATTACTTGTGCAAACTATGAAATTAATTCCACCACTCACCGTCTACCTTGGTTGGAGAGAGTTTGAAAATTAGCCATAAACCGAAAAGGAGGGAGTAGTAACATAGCCTAGGGCAGCTTGCTGCACCACGGACTCCAAGGAAATTGCTGCACCATTGTACTACTCCTACTACTAAAAGACATGTGTTTCAAACAATATGATAATCTCTCTAACCAAGGTAGGGATGAGGAGTAAATGGTGGGAGTAGTAAAATTTTCTCCTCGTCCTGCGAACCACCGCGCGCATGGGCGAGGGAGCGGGTGTAGGCGTAGTAAGCAAGCTTCTCCTCGTCCTGCGACTCCACGAGCCACCGCGCCCGTGGGCGGGGGAGACAGCGTACTAAGCAAGCTTCTCCTTGTTCTGCGAGTTGACGGGACACATCAAAAGTAATACGTACAGAGCATCTCTAGTGTATAGAGCCTTACCTCTAAGGTAGGCCCCACACTACTACTACTATGAGGCCATCCAACTGTGTCCCGAGCTCCCGGCAGAAGACCGCTGACACCGACTATTCGTTCATATTTAATTTGTTTTCATGCAGCAAAATATCTCTACTCTTATAAACAAACCGAGTTTGTGATGATGGTGTGCGTGCCATCTTGCAATATAGACCGTGTGATCTATATCTGACGGACAGAAATTAAACTAAAAGATACCCACACCTCTCTCCACATTTATAGATAAGGCCTTGACTCGTTCATCCTTATCTCCCACAACCTCATTGCTGAGCAATTAAAAAAGGTAGTCTCTGGAACAATCTGGCATGGTGGCCGCTTCCATCCCCATGCCCCCGCCCAGTCCGACCACCAGTCACCACCACGCCCCACTCCTCCTCACGTTATCTCTCATCTTTCTTGAGATATCATTTTTTCGAAGAAATTTTCGAGATACCATTTTTCTGATAAAATTCTTGAGATATCATTAGTTTTTACACATGGGATTACTCCTGCATGGGTCAATCACAATAGGTGTTTTGCAAAAAAAATGCATCTTGATGTTCTGGGCAATGCACGGGCATCTTGCTAGTCCATGAAAACAACACATGGAAAAATTTCACTGCGAACGAGGGATTTGAATGTGCTGGGATGGGTGGGGCTGGGAGGGGCTATTTGGATCTTGCCCGGGGTAGGCAAAATATTGGCGACCCTTTTGTCCACCTGTGCCTTTTCCACCGATGAACGAGGAAGAGCTCAGGTGCTCATGCATCATCCAGTGCGCGCATTGGAGACGAGCTCGCACGAGCTGTGCTTCTTTTGTCCCACCATGCCGCCCGAGCCGGCTGTAGACCGATCGGCGACCCGCAAATTACGCCATCCAACCGTAGTCACACACATTCTAACATCAACTCAACCAACCGCATGAAATTCATGCAAACATGGCGATAATTCATATAAACAATGATGGAATTCATATAAAATACCAGATTTTCATACAAACATGATGGATTTCATTACATTCAAATCAACTAAGCGGTGCTAGTCCTGAACAGCACAGGTATACTAACCTAGCCTAAATGGTCGCCCACCGATCCATTTGTCTTCCTCATGTCCGGCAGCACGATCACCGGACTGCCGGGAGCCCCGGAGGTATATGCTTCAGCGCAAAGGACGTCTCGCTTCCCCACTACTCAACCGACATCATTGGCTGATGCCCAAGATGGAGGTGAAAGGGGTCTTCTTCGCTTCTGTGGAGCCCATGCGGGGTCGATGAAGGTCCTCGCAAGAAAAGGATCTGGCAAGACACCTGCTGTGTACGCCGGCGTCGCCTCGGCGGTGGCCTTCGTGGGACCCAAGCGGCAGCGGAGTTCCATGTTCTACTTCACCTCTATGATGGCGGCGAATGTGGAGGCGCTGGCCACTGACTCGTCGTTCTCCGTGCACCCGGCTTCTATCTCTGCTTGCATGGCAGTCGCAGACATGGGAGGCGCGGTACGAGGCGGCGTCGTGGACGGGAGCGACGACGCCCGTGCTCCTCGCCATGTCGGCGTGAAGCATCTCGACGCTCCTCATCAAGCTGGCCTGGAGCAGCGAGTTGCTGAATCATGCGCCGTCTTGCGGCGGCAACTGGCTCCGTCGGCGGAGGGGAGGGAGGTGGATCAGCGAGCTACATAGCTTGTATCCGACGGGCTCGGCGGGCCACCCAGCCGGTTTGGATGACGGATAACTACTCTCCGTAAGCCATTGTAAGAGTGGACAAAATGGTGAAGGAGGAGATAGGGGAGCGGCGGAGGTGTGCAATTCTTGGCTGGCGTCTGGCCTTGTTTAGATAGGAGATTAAATAGACGGCAAACAGGACGAGCTCGGCCAGCGTTGCGTTTAATGCCGGCCAGGTCATGAACGGACATGTGTCCAGAGTGGGTTTCTCGGATTCCACATGGGTTTCATGGAGGTGTTTGAATGCGACAAGGAGGCGTGTTCAGCCGGGCGTGCAACAAGCGGCGCCCTCGACTCTGGCGTACCACACTGCGCTATTCTTCCACTGACGTGTAGGCTTGTTGGGTACATGCACTAGAAAAAAAAATACACTTCCGTGATGATACGTGTTTGTCACAGTAGGTCGCGTTTTTTCTCATGCATGTACATCCATGACGATTTTATGACAGAATCAAGATAGTCATACATGTGCTGTCATAGAAGTGTTCCATGACATTACCAAAATTATTATCACGGAAGTGTCCACTTCCATGACAATAAATCACGCGTCACAGAAGTGCTTTCATCAAGGGTGACCGACACATGGCATCCACCGTAACGGAACGCCGTTAAGCTATCAGGTCCGGTTTTGGATCTGATAACCCGTTAACAGCCCCGACCAATGGGGATTTTCCACGTGTAAAATCATCATTGGCTGGAGGAAACACGTGTCGGCTCATCGTTGGGACAGATGTCATCCACTCATTGGACAGAAGGCGCCTATGATATGTCGGCACGTGGCACGGCCCAACAGAGGCCCATTCCTGTGAAAAGGCCCGCCCGTTTGACTTGGTCAAAAGGTGGCGGGCCGGCTCATGGAAAGCCTGTAAACGGCGTGTTCGCATATAGCCCATTTACAGCCCGCTAACCCAAGGCGCGTTACGCCCTATCCGAATTAGGCTCAGTAGCGTCATCTGGGCCATCCAATATGATTCTAGCCCGTTTTCACTTCTGGCCATGTATGGCCCATGACGTCTTTTGGCCCATATGAGGCCCTTTGTAACTCTTGGCCCATTAACGGCCCGCGGTGAAACTGGCCCGTAATGAATAGTGTATCTCTTTACACCCATTAACGGCCTGTGGTGAAACTGGCCCGTAATGAACAGTGTATCACTTTATACCCATTAACGGCCCATTATTCCATTGGGCTGTTTCCAGCCCATGTTATCTTTTGGCCTTCTAAGAGCCCATTTATTCTTGGGCTCATTTCCAGCATTCGTTTACTTACAGCCCGTTACTGTCATTTTCTGCTTGTGGGCCAAATTCAGCCCGTGGTTACAGTCGACCTATCGGTGTACAAAAGTAGGGGCTCTGCTTTTGACCCCTTTACTTGTGCACGGGAAGTCAGAGCCTCCCGCCACGGCCACGCACAGACACGGCAGGAAGGGGAAGCCGGAGGGAAGCCGAGGCCACAAGGCAAATGAAGCCACAACAAGGACCAAGGTCACGAAGATCAGATGGCCGAAGCAGGTTTTCCCGACAAGGACCCTTGCCGAGGCAGCTCGCCCACGCCAACCGAGTGAGCCACCCTTGAGCCCACCGACACTTGGCAAACGCGTCGGGACAAGGCTCGGGAGGCACCTCTATGGTGGCATGCAGATCTTTGTGAAGACATAGAATGCTCGAGATCAAGTAAGGATAGGAAGGCAACCATCCTCACCGAAGGAACCCACAAGACCCCCGGCAAGACCCTTGCCGGGGACGCCAGCGCGCCACGGAAAGACCCTTGCCGGGCCACCCGACAAGGCTCTCGCCAAGCGCACCGGCAGGGCCGCTGCCAGGCCCGCACCAGCTAAGTCTTCACCGCCGTTCACATACAACTGCCGACCCAACCAGCTGGGCAGGTACCTACGTGGCAGCATGCGATCCTTCATGGAGGCTCCACCACCGCGGCACCTCAGTTGCCTGCCTACCTACATGGCACCGCATGCATCGCTGGACAGGGCGCGCGTCGAAGCGAGCGGGAGCGGCGACGGACGGGACGAGCCCCGCCCCGTCCCCGATAAAGTGGAGGGACACCTAAGCCTCGCATTTAATGCACCTTCTCCTGTAATACGGGCAATAAGCTCGTGCTACTGTATCACTTTCCACCTCTGTGTGCCACAGTGGCAGCCCCTTTCGCCTATAAAAGGAGGCCCATGGCACATAGAGAAAGGATTCGGCTCTTTCAAACCCCGCAACACACAGAGCTAGTTCGAGAGATCAAGAACACTAATACATCCACCAAAGCAGGATCGTAGGGTTTTATGCATCGTTGCGGCCCGAACCTGGGTAAATTCCCCATGTGTTGTCTATTAGTCCCGCTCTTCTCACGATCCCCGTGCCCTGCAACCGTAGAAGGGATTTCAGTGATCCCATAGGTGTCGTTTCCCACCGACATCTTTGGCGCGCCAGGTAGGGGGGCGCTATTGTGAGAATCTGGTCTAGCATTTGGCCTAGCTGTTCTTCATCGCCATGGCTCCTAAGAAGAAGGCGACCACGATGATCGGTTCATACGGGAACAAGTTGCCGGCACCGGTGCGGACCAGTAGCGGGCCAGTCGCGGAGAAAACCCGTGGCGCGGCCCGCGAACATCCACATCACCCTGGCGGTTCAGGCCTGGCGAGTGGCGCCGTTCGAGCCCCCCCGCAGGCGGTGCGGGCCCCCTCATACTACAAAAAGAGACACATCCGTGACATTTTGGGCCGAACGAATTTTTTTTCTGTCATACATATGACACTTCTATGACAATAATTGTGACAGAACCCGGTATCATCATAGATGTGGTGGGCTCCTACTTCTATGACAAAAAATCATGACAGAAAATGGGCTTTTCGTCCTGGGTGGGCCGGAGACGCAGCTGCATGACATTTTTGGGCCGTCCATGACGGAAAAACCCGTGGTAGAAGCGAGGGGTAGGAAAATTTCGGGGAGTTGCCGGTTACGGTGGGAGGTCGTGGGCCGAGCGATGCGCGTTTCTCTCGTACACGTACGCGCGTGTGTGCGAGGCGTTGGCTCTAACTGAACCCGAGCGAGGCATTGGGCTCTAACTGAACCCGAGCGATTGCACTGCAGCCTACGCGTTACTGAACCCGAGCGATCGATCGATGGCTGTTAACTGAACCCGATGGAGCGATTCCTTTGCTACTGCTGCTAACTGCAGCCGATCGCTTGGAT
>NC_057813.1:212611093-212612291 GCF_018294505.1 Triticum aestivum | reverse complement strand
GGGTGGCCGTGGAGGGGTGGTTGAACAGGACCCCGTGGTGTGGAGGGCTGGATGAACAGTAGATGGTGGAGGGCTGGATGAACAGTAGACGGTGAAGGGGTGGTTGAACAGTAGCTGGTGGAGTAGTGCGCGGTGGAGGCTGGATGAATAGGAGCCCGTGAAGGCTGGAGGAGGTCGACGGTAGCCAGTGGAGGCTGGAGGAGGTCGACGGTGGAGATGAACAGTATCTCGTGGAGTCCCGTTTTGCGGTACGCCACACCCCTCCCGATGAACAGGACCCCCATTTCGACCGTAGCACTCCAACACAAGTCCATTTCGTCCGTTTTGCGGTATGCCACACCCCTCCCGATCAACAGGACCCCCGTTTCGACCGTAGGAGGTCTATTTTGTCCGTTTTGCGGTACGCCACACACCTCCCGATCAACATGACCCCTGTTTCGACCGTAGGAGGTCCGTTTCCTCCGTTTTGCGGTACGCCACACCCCTCCCGATCAACAGGACCCCGTTCCGAACGTGGCCGGTCGAACACAAGGCCGTTTCCTCCGTTCTGCGGCACACCAGGCTTCGTTTCCATCGCTTGTTCCGTCCAAGCCGGTTGGCTCCCACGCGTTCCATTGCCTCCCGATGAACACGACGCATTCTGTTGCCTCCCGATGAACACGACGCATTTCGTTGCCTCCTGATGAACACGACGCATTCCGTTGCCTCCCCATGAACATGACACATTTCGTTGCCTCCCCATGAACACGACGCATTCCGTTGCCTCCCCGTGAACACGAGCCCTCGCCGTACGTATGCGCGACTAAGCATTCGAGACCCCGCCCGTATGTACACATACGTGGCCATATTTTCTTTCTTGCACCCTGGCCGCTGTATGTACGTGTACATGCTACGTGCGCGACTCTACTACGACACGTGCGCGCCTCTACTACGACACGTGCGCGCCTCTACTACGACACGTGTGCGCCTCTACATCGACCAGTATGTACGTACACGTTCGCGACCAGGATGACAACGCTACATACGCTTCGACCAGGTGGGTCCCGACTGTCAGGCACTTCCTTGCCTGCGAAGATGTAGCTGGTGGGTCCCAGCAGTCAGGGGGGCGAATTGTTTTTTTGTTGCCCGGGCACACTTCCTTGCGTGCGAAGGTGTAACTGCTGGCTCCCAACAGTCAGGGGGGCGAATCGTTTTTTTG
>NC_057813.1:212596343-212610819 GCF_018294505.1 Triticum aestivum | reverse complement strand
GTAGCTGGTGGGTCCCAGCAGTCGGGGGGCGAATCGTTTTTTCTCGGACGCACTTCCTTGCGTGCGAAGATGTAGCTGGTGGGTCCCTGCAGTCAGGGGGGCGAATTGTTTTTCTTCCCGAACGCACTTCCTTGCGTGCGAAGATGTAGCTCGTGGGTGCCAGCAGTTAGGGGGCGAATCATTTTTTTTGCAAAATACGGTGGCCCATCCGGTGGGTCCCCACTGTCAGGTGGAGGAATAATTATTTTGCGCGTAATAAGGAAGCACTTCCTTTTGGCTGCCGTGGACCCAGCTGTCAGCCTCTCCACGTACAGTCCACGTCCGATGGAAGTCGTTCCTTGACCACGTTGACCACGCCACGCCGAGAGCACCACGGCGGTGGATGAGGCGAGGCCTAGGAAGGGGACGACGCGGAGCCGGGGAAGACGCGGCAGTGGATGCACACGCGGAGAGGAGTACGAGGGTTCACTGGTTCGGCTGCACTGCTGTCACCACAGAATAACAGGGGGTGTGGGTGAGTGGAGGGATGGCCTGGCCAGCGGTGGGAGTAGTAGAGGGCGGTGAGGCCTCCGCGGTAGCACAGCCGGCCACGGGAGGCAGGAGCAGGCGGCACGACCGGTGCTGCTTTGGGCGGCTGGAGCAAGAAGACCAGAGTTGAAGAAGCACGACGGCCGTTGGATGGATATCGTACGGTCACTGCAGCTAGAATCGTTTATATTGACTAAGTTGACAAAGTCCTTGGTACGTCGACTTAGTAGGCCCACAGGTCAGCTTCCGAAACGGTGCGCCCCAGATGTTAGGGGGAGGAATCAATTTTTGGGCGGGTGAAGCTAGAATATCCGAGATTAAAGAAGAAGCACGACATCCATTGAATGGACATCCAACGGCTACTGCTGCTAGAACCGTGTGTTGACTATAAGTTGACAAAGCCTTGCATACGCGTCAACTCTGTTTTTTTAGGGGACGCGTCAACTTAGTAAGGCCAGAAGTGTGTGGCAGAGAACTTATAGCCCATTTGAGATTTGTAAGAATGTGTAGCCCATTTTTGAATTCTAATGGAATTTACTACAACCCATTTACAGTTTGTTAAAAGTACAGCCCATTTCAACCAACCATTCAAAACAGAATTCAATAAAATTTCCCACATTTTGATGGGATCCGAATATTTTTATCCCGAAATTTCTAGTCAGATTAAATACAATTTCAATATAAATTTATATTACGTAAAAATCCAATGAAACATTGCGCTCGCAACAATTAATGAAATTAAAATTTTCAATATTCCAAAAATAATATTTTATAAAGTAATCACTGTTTGGTGCATTTTTTTATAGTTACTACCAAGTTTTTATAATTACATCCCATTTATTATTTCTTAAAGCCTATTTTCTTGTTAAGCCTAATGCATCCCTCCTAGGAAAGATTTGCAGCCCAGCGGGGCAGAGAATAACAACTTGACCTTGCCTGGGTATTCCTCAAAAAAAGTATAGCTGGGCTAGCCATTTTTAGCTTGAAAAAAATTAATATCTGGACTGGATATCTGGCCTGGGCTAGACGGGCCACAGCCCGCCCAGTTAATACCTGCAGCGATGTTTTCGTTGTTGTTCAGAGGAGAAAAATTAATATCTGGGGTAAACATCAAAAAACTCTGAAGTGCTTACACCTCATAAACACAAATACTGCTCGAGCTGCTTGGTCCCAGCTGTCGGCCGCTTCTTGTGCAATTCTCTCATTTATTGACTACTCCCTCCGTTTCGGTTTATAATGCTCAATTCAAAAATCTCACCAATCAAGGTAGATGGCGAGTGATGGAATACTTTTTGTAGTTTTGCAAAAGCATCTAATTAATGCTCTTGTTATCCTCAAAAAATTATGTTTATCAATGCATTAATTGCAATGTATGCATGCATAAAGTACATGCATTGGTCAATTTTCTCTTAATACTTGCATGCAATGGTTTAATGCGCCTTGGAATCTGAACATGTGATGGAAAACAACCAAATTGAGCCTTATAAAATGGAAAAACTAAAATTTTGAGATAAGCTCTATAAACCGGAAAGGAGGGAGTACATAGGTTGACAATGGTGTCGGACCGTGATGTTAGGAAACCAAGAGGAAGCAAAATAAATTATATATATATATATATATATATATATATATATATATATATATATATATATAACAAGGAGGCACTTGCATACGTGAGGCTATAGACCTGGTGGGTCCCCATTGTCATCCTATCCAAGTAAAGTCATCTCCTCGCCCGCGCGCGCTTTCCGCCCGAAACAGTCAGCGCCGGCCGCCCCGCTTCCCGGTGCAGGCGATTGCTCCGCCTTCAAACGACACAAGTGCCGTTCGTCCGTCCATCTGCCGCACACATTAATGATACGCGGTTGCCAAGGCGGCTACTCCGGCGCCACACGTCCATCCCTCCGCCCGCCCACCATTGCTATATAAACTGCTGCGTCGGCCATAGCCGCAGTCATCCGCATCCGTTCCCTTTCTCCTGTCCACACCACTACTGCCCACCATGGCTTCCTCGCACTCCAGCGCTCTTCGGGACAGGCGTATGACGGACCACAAGGAGATGGCAGCCATTGCTGCCGACCGGCTGGCCGACAGGCAGCCAGAGGACGACGACGTCCCAATGGAGAACATGGTAGTCGACGATCCGGCGCCAACCTCCTCCTCCGCGCCATCCTCGCCGGTGCATTGCACCATGACCATCAGCGAGGCCCGTGCCCAATATATGGACAGGGTGAGGCAAATGCGTGAGGAGCAGTTCCGGGAGGCGCGGGCCGACGCCTCCTACAACCACCATCTCCTCCAGGAGCACCTGCAGGCGGAGGAGCAGATCACCGCGGAGCGGGTGGAGTAGGAGGTGCTGCTCGACTCGTACCGCTCCGCCTGCAAGGGCCGCCTCGAGCGCTGGCGGTACCGCATGCGGGTGGCGGAGGCTGCGGCCGCCTACAAAGAGGCTAGTAAAGAGGGCGATGAAGCGGGCGAGGCGCTTTTTGGCGAGACCGAGGACGAGGCAGAGGACAATGCCGGCTCCGAGGAGTCCCCGCTCCGCTCGCGTCGACGACGCCCTGCTCCGCCGAGGCCCCGCGGCGCCAACAACGAGGCAAAGGACACCGCCGGCTCCGCTGAGGCCCCACCCCGCCAACAACGAGGCAGAGGACATCGCTGGCTCCGCCGAGGCCCCGCCCCGCCAACAACGAGGAAGAGTAGAACACGGTAGGTCGCCGCCGCTCAGGTCCAAGTAAGGCCACCGCTGCTACCCTCCGGTTGAAGCCAAGCTAGGCGGGTTGACCATTGACGGCCGATTAGCTTCTTGGCAGCGACATGGAGTCGGAGAGCTACGCTAGAGAAGAACGCTGCTTCTACTTAACTGCTGGTGCAGTTGGCTGACTGACACATGGGCCCAACATGCCACATGTCAGTTACGCAACTGCACCGGCAGTTAAGTCACTGAAGCTTCTGTTTGGCTCAGCGGGACACAGGTGGGTAGCTTCGGTTAATTAATTATACCTCCAGCGCACCCCTTTTTAGTTTTTTTTAGAAAAGGAGGATGACCCCCGGCCTCTGCATCTGGGAGATGCATGCGGCCACAAACACCCCTTTTTAGTTGAAGAATGTATGAAATGTAATTAAATCTGACATGTTTATATGAAATCCGACCGTGTATGAATTAATTTATTTTGATTAGTTCAAATTCCTGTATCACTGGCATTGGATGAACATGCAAAACAATACATACTAGCATTATTCCCAGGGTGATCACCTCGTTTGCAACAGTTTCACATGTACTCCCTCCGGTCCTTTCTATACAAGTTTTGTCTGCAGTCAATGTATCTCTACTTTGACCAATCTTATACAAAAAGTATGCACTTTCACAATATGTGAAGTAAAAAGGAACAGAAGGAGTACAAAGAGTTGGAGCAGCTTTTTAGCGTTTCTGTACATTGCAATCAAACACACAGGGCTGGCAATTCATAGAGAACATTCAAAACAATCGATGATTATGCATCTCAGCGACTCACATGTTAGAGGTAATATTTACTTCACAACTAAAGAATAAAGAAAAAATTGATCGACGCTACTGACAGCAAGGGCGTCCCATACGAAAATATCAAACACATGTCTTAAAATCAATGAGAAAAATTTGAAAAGGTTGTCCCATTCCAAAATATCAAATGCCTACGATTGTGGAATGGGCAGGGTTTGCCATCAGTTCGGACATTGACATGGCACCTCGTGCTAAATAAACCAACTGTTTTTTGTGTAGTTCCACCAAAACCAACCAAATTCACCCATAGCTTGTATGATTTCGCCCTTATATGTTGCAACGCCTTGAACTTATCGGCACCTCCTTTCTTGTGGTGGAAATGAATGATTCAATGTATTCATGAACATTGTGTGCAGTTCCCGTTGAAATCAAGCTGATCACCCCTGTTTGCACAAATACAAAAAAGTGATTAGTATAAAGAAAAATGTACTATGAATTGACAGTTTAAACAGGCACCTACATGGTCCATGTAGAGCACACTTTTAGAAAAATGGAACTCACCAGAAAGAATCCTAGAACAACATTGTACTCGTGCATCACAGCAAAAAAATGGAGATTTGTCAGTCCTTCTGAGCTGAAGTTAGTTTGGTCTTGTGGGGAGTAATGTAACCATCCTTCAACTGCTCCTTCTGATGAGAATCCTAGCAACATTGTACTCACGCATCATAGCAAAAAAATGGAGATTTGTCAGTCCTTCTGAGCTGAAGTTAGTTTGGTCTTGTGGGGAGTAATGTAACCATCCTTCAACTGCTCCTTCTGATGAGAAGATAGACATGGCTTCTTCATCTTGGCATAATCGGAACAAGTCACTTCACGTACTCCATATTCTTCTTCAGAGGAAGATGATCCTATTGTGCAAAGACAAGAGGACAACTAAATGCTAGCATCCCTATTTGCTTGAAAAAAAGGAAAGGAAATATTTAAAACAGCACAGATGAAGCACTTCTCAAGGACAATACCATTTTTTCATGACAGTATCTAAACAGTAGCACAACACCAATAGAGATGACAAAGCTCAATCATATGGATGAATTAGTGGGCGAGTACCAACCTTTGTCAGGAGGCTTATTGTGTAGAGCATACAGATCAAGCACTTCTCCGGAACCATCTGTTGCTATCTACTATGGTGGCCATGCTTACTATATACTCCTCGATTAGTTTAATGTTTCCAACATCTTTTTGTGCAGTTCCACTAAAATATATGGTATCTTCAAAGAAGATCCCTGTTTGCACAAGCAGAGATAATTACATATTACATTAAGAGTGTCATCAAATCAGTGGCAAAACAATTGCTCGTTCCAGCCATAGCAATAAATTAAGATGCAAAACTATATCATTACTTGTGTCATCACAGTTCCAGTGCTTCATTACAGCACCGGGAGTTAATTTTTGTTTTTCCGCTTGTTCTTCCCCTTCATCACTTGGTTCAATAACAGACAAGCTTCGCCTTCAATGTAAGATTTGGCATGTCAATTAGGGAGCACAAGTATAGCACTAAACAATGACATTAATTTTCTTATGAAAGTGGCAAAATACAGGCCAACAGTTGTGAAATATCCTTATGTTACCTCAATGGGATATTACAGTGCACATACAGATTGGAAGTCTTGTCTCCATTTGTGCAGTTCACTAAAATCAAGCAACATTATCGTACAAGTAGCACAACATATGAAAGCACACTTCAGAATCATGTGAAAGAAGGCTAGTACTAACCTCTCATGATGCGGAATTCAAACAACTCACAAGAAGAAGATCTGAACGAAATTCGCCTTAACAGATAGGAAGTAAGATCTCCTCTTGTGCAGTTCCACTAAGATCAAGCAATCAAGCAACATTGTCGGTGTGACATTTTGGTTGAACTGCACAAAACACTCTTAAACAAAAGTGTTTTGTGCAGTGCAACAAAAGGTTACAATGGCAACGAGGTGAAGTAGATAACCCTGTTTACACACAGGTGCAAAGGAAACAATTAGTGGTCAATAACGGTGGATGACACAGAAGCCAACAAAAAGAAGCATCTACCTTATCTAAATGGGAAAGAAAGCAAGACAGTAGCATTTCTCAAACGGTGGCATTGATTAATATTAACATAGAGATTATATTAACAATAAAATTCGTTAAACATGTAATTTGCTTTTAACTATGGCATCGCATCAATTTTCCAGCGGCATTATTAGAGGGTGTTTGTTTACAGGGACATTTTGGTGTAGGGACTAAAAAAACTCTATGTCAGTCACATCTAAACCAAACAGGAGGGACTTTTCGGGACTAAAAGTGGGCATTTGGGACTAAAGAAAGAAGACCCTGAGGGAGTCTTTTTGGGACTTTTTCCAACAGTTGCCCCTGCCACGCATCGCACCTTGTTTCTATTAGTTTATTACTAGGGGTAACATGGTCTTTTATCATGTCATTTAATAACCTCTAGTCCATGTTTAGTCCCTGGAACCAAGCAGGTAGGGACTAGGGAGTTTTTAACCAAACATGGCCTTAGATTAACAACAGCTAATGAGTTGCACGGGACAGTGGACGCACCAGCACCATGTGCATCTACTGATGTACTGTGGTCATGCACAGTCTGTTGCAACAAAGAACAAACAACCAAGGAGCATATTTGTGTTGGTCCCGGTTTTGTTATCTTTAGACACCTTTCCCTATGTGAGCGTAGCAAATCTAGTCCCGCTCAAACTCTACAGCCTTGTCCCTTCCTTTCCTTTTTGAACTAGTACTTCCGCCCCTTCCTTTCCTATTTGAACCACGTCCTAGATTTATGCGATACAACTTTCCCCACTACTTTCCCCCATTCCTTTCCTCTTTGAACCACATCCTAGATTCATGCTATACAACTTTCCCCCTTCATTTCCTCTTTGAACCACGTCCTAGATTCATGCTATATACAACTTTTCCCACTACTATCCCCCACTCCTTTCCTCTTTGAACCACGTCCTAGATTCATGGTATACATGCAGCTAGAGCAATGCATGTGGAGTAAGTAAAATATACCTTAAGGTTCTTGGGGCGTGGTTCGGTGGGCGACGGGACGACGGCGAAGAAGAAGGGGTCGGAGGCCCTCCCGCTCCGTCGCTGGGTGGAAAGTGAACAGCAGCGCCGGTAGTGGATTCCCTCCCTCGCCGACGGCGACAACGTTAAGCCTCCTTCCCTTCCCGGCGGACGGATCCTGCCGGCTCTTTGAGCAGCAGTGAGGGGAGAGAGAGGCCAACGAAGTCTTGTTTAGATCTGGAGGGCGGGAGAATGTGAAGAGAGCAACTACAAGCGCTGAGGCTCCAGCGGGAGAGGGCGAGAGAGTGTGAAGAGAGCAACTACAAGCGCTGAGGCTCCAGTGGGTATATATATACTGGAGAGAGAGTGTGAAGCGTGCAAACCCTAGAAAACATTTTGACCAGTCAAAGAATCCTCTTGGCAAAAATTATGCTCAAGTGTAGTTATCGAACCCGAGACTTCAAGTTTGATGAGCGAACAGGCTAACCAGCTACACAACCCTCCCGTTATGTTCAATGAGAGGAAAATAACCTTTTATACATTCTTGCATTCGTGTGACAGACATGTTGTGTTTTTGTGTGTGTGTGGGAGTCATTAGGATTTCAATCATAATCGTGTCATGTGGCTTTGGTGGTAAGACTATCCACAGTGGTGCAGAAATAATGCAGCCTTAGTCACCTTACCTCTCTCCACGTAGTACGTTGGGTCCCACCAGTCAGAGGGTGAAACAAACAAATTAATAAGAAAAATTAAAAGCGCCAGTGGTGTATCTTACTACCTCACACATCTCGCTACTGCTCGGGAACACTGTCCAATTGATCCCTCTGTTCGCTCATGTACTATTTTAAGTGAATCCTTATTATAACATGCACACAAATTTTGGGCACTTGTATTCGACTTAAGTCAGTGTGCCGCCATATCTCATATACTTACTACTCCCTCCGTCTAGGTGTAATAAGTCATGTTATAAGGTGCAATGGGACCAAGGTGCGTGCGTGTGCGTGTGTGTGTTTAACAGCATGTGTGTGTTGGAGAGTGCGACAGATCGACCTACTCCTACAGAGATATGGTGTGTAGTGTACGATTTTAGCCGCGAGAGTCGGTGCATCCTCTCGTTTCCGGGCATGTCCGGTAGGGACATGCGGACAGCTGCCACGCCCGCTCCTGACCAACCCGGCCCACCCAAAGCCCCTCCATCGCCCGCGCGCGCTTCCCACCCGAAACGGTTAGCGCCGCTCCAAAGAATCGGTGCCGCATTCATGCCCGGGCAGAGCGGACACGACCTCTCACTGGCGCAAGAGTGATGGTTGCTTCGTCCGTCCAACTTACTGCTGGGTCTATGTGATTTGACGGCTCATTGGTCTTTATTACTAAGGTGGTAGGATTGCTGGATGTCCCACGCTTTCGGCAAAAGGAGGTAGTAGATTACAATTTTCTCCATTCTTACAGCGGAGGAGTGCAAGAGCAGTGAAAACACGCAGGCTCAGTGATTACATGGCCCACCTCACACTATCACCGTGCGACACCTAACTCTTTACATAGTACTCCCTCCATTCCTAAATATTACTAGATGAGTCCCCGCGCATTGCCGCGGAACAACGGTATATCTCTCTGCGCAAAATTATCGATTTCATAGAACTAAAAAAAATTCTATAACCACATGACAAATGTGGTAGCTAAACTAAATGAATTCCCATCATCATTTAGATCATCCCACGTAAGGAAAAAAGATCAGCCAACTCCTACTGCATAATGGGATTATATTTTTCTTTTTGACATGTTAATGAGACTTAAAAGCTCAGTTACATGCATGCTACCGGTGCATGCTTGCATGCAGACATGTTGATGTGATTTAAAACCCACTCACATGCATGTGCCACGGTATTTCTGCATGCTTGCATGTGGTTTAGTGCGGAGCCTCTCAACGTCTAGATCAGACGGCTATTAGGACTAATTTACTTCATCTAACGGCTACGTCAATTTTGATGATGTGGCTCAAGGAGAGGATAGAGAATTCCTAGTAGTGGGGGCTAGCTATTACTAGTAGATAAGTCTTTGTAGAGATTCCACTAGGTGAACTACATACAGAACAAAATGAATGAATCTACACTTAAAATGCATCTATATACATCCGCATGTGGTTAATGGTGAAATCTCTACAAAGACTTATATTTAGGAATGGAGGAAGTATTACTATAGTACTAGTACGTACTATAATTTATCAGCGAGATAAATTTGTACAATGCTATGAAGCTTCTAGCTCCTGTTACATGTATCTTGCATACAAGGTTGCCCGTTGCAATATTTCATCAAATACAAAGGAGACTAACATGCATGCTATTGCATCTCAATGATTGACATATCATAGCAAATATATTCTCCCTCCGTTCCAAAATAAGTGTCTCAACTTTGTGCAAACTTTAGTACAAAGTTGTACTACTACTAAAGTTGACACTTATTTTGGAACAGAGGCAGCTAAAGAAAAAACGATCCATGCAGTCCCTAGCCCTTGAACCGTGAACCCTGACCAGGCTTCAATTTGCTGGCAACGTTTGAGCTTCCTAATAAATGAAGTTTGCAACCTTTTGACCATCGGTTCATTTTGTGCAGTTTCACCAAAATTGAGATGAGCATCCCTGTGGCAAAGAAATTGAAGAAGCGTGATTAGAATAAGATTACTAGGACTAGTTGATGAGACATAAACTCATCACAAATACAGTACGTAGAAGCCAGTAGAGGTATCAGGTATGTGCGGGGCAAAGAAGTAGAGAAATATCCACAGGGAGTGATGTGGGCAGCTGGAGCAGTGGTGCAAGCCGGCTGTAAAGGGAGTTGTACCTGAGGGACGTAGCTCAACCTTGAGGAGGGCGGCGGGAGGTGGCAACTACCCACGTCGTGGCAGTGAACAAGGGACGAAGGCAACCTCACCGGCTTTGTGAGAGAGAACGGCGGGGACCCCTGATCGGGACGTGCCGACAGTGGGTTTTCGCCGTCGGTGACGGCCACCGCATCTACACTAAGCATTCACCCCTTCCCCAAGCGGACGTGATCCGTCGGGATGTTAGAGATGTGGCCACAGTCGTTTTGTTCGAGAGAGTGTGAAGAGAGCAACCCCAGCAAGAAACCGTGTAGGCTAGCCCGTCCTGACTATGTATATAGTGGAGCGGTTTCCTTTTCTCTCCATATGAACCTATCATATTGCGTACGTGCCACTCAAGAAAAATATATATTTATAAATGACACAGCACCTACTACTCGTTCTCCTATAACCTTGCGCTTGGCATCTCCAAAATATTAACCTTGCGATTGGCTCTTCGCCTCTTCGGGAAGTCGAGTAATAATGGTAGTGCAGTATATATCGTTCTGGCTATATGAGACCGAATGAATTGCTGCATGTCCACCACGTGGGAGAGGGTCGAGGGGCGAGGGAGAGTGCTACTACATACGGAGCAAAATGAGTGAATGTACACTCTAAAATACGTCTATATACATCAGTGTTTGGAGTATGTACTAGTAGTTCATATTGAAATCTACTAAAGGACATATATATTCCAAACAATATGATATAATCTCTATAACTAAGGTAGTAGGGACGAGGAGTAAACGGAGGGAGTAGTAAATTTTTCTCCTCGTCCTGCGAGCTACCGCGCGCATGGGCGAGGGAGGAGCAAGCTTCACCTCGTCCTGCGAGCCACCGCGCCTGTGGGCGGGGGAGACGGCATACTAAGCAAGCTTCTCCTCGTTCTGCGAGTTGACGGGACACATCAAAAGTACTCCAGTGTATAGAGCCTTGCCTCTAAGGTAGGCCCCACATGGTTTGCCTCTTTTTTTTAATTTAACATAACGCGTCAAGTCGCAATTTGTTTGTTCACCCGTGGTAGACGATCCTCCCTCCACCAAGTGGACAACCAGTACACGTGCCAAATTACCATGTGGGCTGCCTTTTTCGTATAGAAATGAGCTCCACCGTGTACCCGCGCGGGTGTGGTTGGGAAAGAGACGGGAGTACATGCGTCGTGCATGCACCTCTTCTCTTCGTGCATGTCCCCCACCTACGTGGGTGTGTGTGAGAGATGCAAACTGCGTTCGTGAGTGTTTTTTGTTTTGTGGTGGGGGTGGGGGTGGGGGGTTGATTTCATGAATTATTTGTGGGAATATGTGTCGATGACATCTCAAACAAAATTTTGCACGCAATGTGTGTGAAATGGAGGCCTATCCATATCATACATAGAGGATCGGGCAGTCCACGAGAAGAGAGGGAGGGGTCATAGCTATCGATAGAGTCGAAGAGAGGATCAAGTGGGTGGGTGCGAGATCGATGAAGAGAGCCATCGAAATTGTGTGTGTGTGTTTGTTTGTGTGTGTGTGTGTGTGTGCAAGTCAAAGATATAGGGCGACTGGCCTACCGGAACGTTAGAGGGCACATGTCAAGTTTGTGTGTGGCAGGGAGACATGACTAGAGCGCTTGATGTATCGGTGTGTGTGGGGCGGAGGGGGTGGGGGTGGGGTAGGCAGAGGCCTAACTATAGAGGTAGAACGACTCGTATATTTGTTGAGAAGGAGAGACCCAGCTATGTCTTGAGGGAGATCGGTCGACATCCATACATAACTGAAGGACGGGAAATATGATGGGACAAAGAGAGAGAGGAGAGAGAGAGAGAGGGAGGGAGAGGGAGGGAGAGGGGTAGAGTGCTGGATGGGTGATGGAGTTGGTTCTCGGAGATGTTGGGAGAGGCCTACTAGACAAACTGAGGGTGGAACTGCAATGTTATCAATAAGAGTGGGGATGTGTTTCTGTGTGTGCCTGTGCGTGATAGATCTGTCGGGACGCATCCATGGATGATGAAGGGGAACCATGTGTTTGGTAAACAAACCTAACTAGATCGGTAGATCAATTGTTGTTTGTCGGAGGAAGGGAGAGACACAACTAATGAGGTAGATCGATCAATGTATGGGTAAAAATGAGTTATAAGGACCTAGCTGGCTATATGTATAGCGAGAGATCGGTCGGTGTACGTCCATTTGTTAGAGGCAAATAAGGCCCAGCGAGACGGATTGACAGGGAGAATGGAGCTAGGAGGTGGTGCGAGAGGCCCAACTACTAGCTAGATAGGGGGAGGAGTGTGCGGTTGTGAGATCGATGAAAAGAGGGGCGAGAGTTTACACGTGTGTCTGACCATATGAGAGACACGAGGCAAGGACACATAAAGGAGGAGATTGAAGCTGTGTGTGTATGCTGTATGCGGGCATTGCTAGAGAGGTTTATCGATCGGTGTGTGTCAGAAAGGAGTTGTGGAGACTCTGGGAGAACGACCTAAAGAAAAAAATGAATGTGCCCGGTGGATAGAATGCTGAGGGAGGGGGAGGGCGAGGAGGGCGTGTGCATGCACGAGAGAAAGTTAGTGGTAGCTACAAAGGTTAGAGGATTGTGTGGGTGTAAGAGACTAACAAAGATCATAATTTGATATGAAAGCGGATTCATATGTTTGATAGGAGATCATAGTGTTTTAAACATTGCATGCATGAATATAGCGGTGATACACGTGCTGTGCACATGTTATACCATATTGTGATAATGCATGGCGTTTGCAACTCACAGCTAAATGCCGAACAATCTAAACCATACTATACATCAAACAATTTCACATTTTATTTGAATTTGTGATAATGTGTGGCGTTTGCAGCTTACAACTAAATATCGATCAATCTAAACAATACTATATATCGAACATTCTCACATTTTATTTGAATTTGTGCTAATGTGTGGTGTTCGCAACTCACATCTAAATACTTGTAGGCGTAGGGGGAGGGGCACCATACATAATGTGATAAACACATTATACATATGAGACATGGTTTAGATTATGAAGATCTATCTAGAGCTAGAAATGTAATGTGATTTGAAATCAAAATAAAGTGGATTCAAAAAATCTAGTTCGAGTTCATATAGTACACATAGTTCATATGTAACTCGAGACTAATCATGTGGTGTGCTGTGAAGATAATACACAAACGATGGTTTAACTTGACAATAATGATGATTGTAGATCTTATTAAAACAGAGAAACGAATTCAAATGCTTTGACTTCACAACAATCATTACTGTAGATCTTATTCAAATTTAGTTCATATTGAAGCGGTAGTATATACGTTTGGAATGCACTAAAACGTTCATTTGAGTAGTAGGTTGCATGCATTATACACGTAGTGAAATATTTTAATTGAACATAACATGAATTCAAAGTTTTGAATGACATTTGTAGTGTGCATTGATTTGGTACAGTACACGTTAGGCTTGTCCGGAAATTTCAACCCGCGCCTTGTTAGCCCGAAATATTTAAGATATATCTTTGTCTCGTTGTGCTCCGACAACTCCCTCCATCTCAACCCGCGCCTTGCTATTCCGAAATTACAACGCGCGTGAAAACTCCCACCTCCTGTGAAATCCCGACACACGAAATGCCCGTGGTACCCCTGAACCGAAAGAACCGCCTCAAATCGGTGGGGGGGGGTACTTTCGTAACTTACCCCACATTTCGGACAAGCGCGTCTCTAAGCCATGGTTCCCCACTTCTATCCCATCCGCCCACCCATTCGTACACCGAGGCCGCGAAAACCCGCGACAAAACCCCACACCCTGCTCCATCCGCCACCCAGCCGGAGCCTCTTCCCCGACGACGTCGTCCATAGCAACACCTCAACGTCCCTCATCCACCGTACCGGATGAGGATCCATCGTTGATCTCATCATCCCGCCGGTTCAGCCACCCCGTCCTCCACCTCCAAGGAGCTGCCCCGATGTTCCACTCGTCTTTTGCGCCACCTCCATTGCCACACCACCGTCTTCACCTGCACCACCGAAAGAGCATCATCATCACCGTTTCCTAAGATGAAGCTGCGGCCTAATCGGCGCCACCAAAGAGGTTGTACACTAATCGCTGCATTTTCTTCTTGATTCGATCTCACAGTGCTGCCGGCTCTCGGCCCCGAGCTGACACGGCGTAGCTCCATCCACAGCGGCGTCGCCGGCCACTTCCTCCACGGCGTTGCTCCCTCGGCGGCAACGTTCACATCAGTAGGAGCTGCTGCTGCTTTAGCTCTCGCTCGCGCTGCTGCTCTGCTCTTGCTCTCGGTCCCCTGCCTGGTCTGCTATTGCTATTGCTCTTGCTCGCGCTACTGCTCTCACTCTTGCTCTTGCTTGCGATGCTGCTCCGATTTGGCTACACTTCAATCGATTGAATCGACTTTTGGGTCAGTCGATTTTCAAGGGGTGGGCTTGCCGGGGTGAAGGAAGAACCAGCCGCCGCGGGGAGGGGGGCTCGCCGGAGAGGTACCCCACTATCTATCTTAGGGTTCAGGATGGATGCGGTGGTCGCCGGCGGTGGCGGGGCGTTGGCGGGGCGGTGGCGTG
>NC_057813.1:212516354-212595850 GCF_018294505.1 Triticum aestivum | reverse complement strand
GTGGGGAGTGTTTTCGAGGCGGGCGGGGCGGCGGGGGGCTGCTGTTTGGCCGGTGGTGGCTGGCAGCTCAGGGGGGTGGAGGTTGAAGATGAACCGCAGGCCCTTGATTTCGTATCCAACGGCTGCAAAATCGACTGACTAGAGATGAAAAAGTCAGTCGACCGACGTGTAGCCTCACCTTGCTAGTGCGTTCAATTTCGACAGCAAAATTCAGTTTCGATAGCAAAATTCAGTTTCGACAGTTAGGTTCAGTTTCGATAGTTATGTTCAGTTTCGACAGTTAAGTTCAGTTTCGACAGTTAAGTTCAGAGATGAGCGGCTGATGTATTTTACATCTAACACTTTGTGGTTATGTATTTTACGTCATGTATTGGAGATGCTATTAGAATTCCACTCAGGTTAACGTTGTTCGTTGTCTCTCTTGTCCTGCTTCAACCTCGGCGTCGTACAACTCACCGGAGCTGCTCCAATGACGAAACCCTCCATCACAGCGGAGCAGTACCTCGGGCTCCATCTCCAGACGCCTAAGATCTTCTTCCCCTCCTCCGACAGCAAAGTCAGCCTGAGCATCCTCACCGGCCAACCCAATCACGTTGAGATCGACATGGCTTCGCCAAAGTGGTTGTACACTTGTTGCATCTCTTTTTTACTCTACATGTTATATATATTGTCCACTGAGCACACAGATTTGTTCCTTTAGTGTCTCCTTGAAAGAAAAAACATAGGAGTTTTAATTTTCACTTGTCCTCCTTTTCAAATTCCTATTCATGAAGCACAAGACTAAGAGATAGTATCATAATAGCATTATAACCGTACATTTTCTTGTGGTTTGACTTAATCTCACCATGCTTCTTTGCATCCTGTGATCTTCCAATTGTTGTGAATCAAACACCCAGATTGGCAGAAATCCTATGTTTTTAAATTCTCTGTTTTGCACGTGCATTCCTATCCTATTCCTGTCTATTTCCTATCCCTGCATTTTTGGAATCCTCCAATTCAAACGAGCCCTTACAGAATTACTTCTCTTACAGATAGTTGTCAAAGAAAACCTTGCGTGGTTTGTCCCGTTCCTGCTGTGTTGTCATCCACCCCAGCTCAGTTGCTCCAACGACAGAAGGGTCCAGCACAGCAGGGATCCAGCCTCCAGACTGTCTTTTGCCACCTCAGATCTTCTTCCCCGCCGCTGGCAGCCATGAAAACTGCATTACCATCATCAACCGAGCAGATGACCTCGAGGACTACACGAGTCGGCAAGAGAGGTCGCACTCTTTCGTGTCTGCTTACGTTATGCATCGCTTAATATTACATGCTACTTTATCGTCCTGTTCACCAATTAGACTCTGAGTCAGCTCCAAGCTAATGGTTAAACCTGAGTTTTTAAATGGTTGTGGGGTACATATCGGGGCCGCTATCAATAGTACCTATCTACTATGTGGTTAATCTCCGGTGTCTACTATGAGTTTCATGTTGGGTGGGAAACAAACAGTAAAGAAGCCATTATCTGTATTTATTAACTGAAGCCATTATCTGCCTGCTATTATTGGTTTTGGGTCTATCCACAGGTTGCTACCATCACTTTGGATTTTTGCATGCACTCCTTACATAATCTCACTATATTTTATTCCTATGCATGACAGTTATTGTAAACAATGGAACCGAACATGTAGATCAAAAGAGATGAGCCTTGCGTGGCAATATAATTTCATGCAAACGTTGCTCCATGGTAGGCGCAAAGGCAGCCCCCCTCCACGCATTTCGGATTGTAATTGAGAGGAAGATATCTGTTCTGAGGGGGATTCAGAAGGAGTAGATAACTCCTATTTACCCCCTGAGGTCTTCTCTCTAACTTGGCATGCTGATGTTGGTTATATCATGCATATGGTGTCTTGCATTGCTTACTTATACATCAAATATGTCATCTGCTTAGTTTAGACATCCTTTGTGCGAATGCCATCTGTTTAGTTTATTCATCGTTTATGTGAATTATACAATGCCACCTTGTTTAGCTAGGCATCATATATGTGAATTTTGCAATGCCATCCTGCTTAGCCAGTCAACTTATATGTAAATTATATCAGGTCATCCTTTTTTTCTGTTACATATTACATTTGTCAACAATGTTAGTACATTCAACTGCTCTTCGTGTGCATCAGCCATTTGACACGGTGATGGCAAATTCGGGAGTGAAAACAAGGTCTTCTGAGCAGACTATGCTATCTGACGAAGCGCATATCTCGCTGGTTACGGATAGCTCCTCAAAGGAGGATTCAGAGACAGATGACCAGTCCTATCCCCCCCCGAGGTGTATGCTCTAACTTGGCAGGGTTATGTTGCTCATATCGTGCGTATGGTGTCTCGCATTGCTATGCCATTTGATTAGTTTAGACATGCTTTGTGTGGGCCACCTGTTCAGTGTCTAATTACCATATATGTGAATTATGCATTGCCATCTTGTTGCAAGACATTATATATATGAATTATACAATGCTATCTTGTTGCAAAGGCATTATATATGTGAATTATGCAATGCCATGCTGTTTAGCCAATCATCATGTATGTGAATTATATCATGCTATCATTTTTTTGTATTACGTGTTCCATTTGTCGACAACGTTTGTATATTCAACTACTCTTCCTGTGCATCAGCCATTTGAAGCGGTGATGGAAGTATCTGGAGTTAAAACAAGGTATTTAGAGCAGACAATGCTACCTGTTGAAGCAGACATCTTGCTGGCTACAGAGAGCTCCTCAGAGGAGGATTCTGAGACTGATGACCAGTCCTATTTCCCCCCTGAGGTCTATGCTCAAACTTGGCAGGGTTATATTACCCATGTCATGCATGTTGTCTTGCATTGCTTAGTTTTTACATCATATATAGATTGCCATCTGCTTACTTGCTTACTATATATATCATATATTTGAATTATATCATGCCATCATGTTTACATAGTACACACACATCATCTATCTGAATTATGGCATGGCAACCCATTTAATAAAGACATCATATAGTTATATCATCTCATCCTGTTTAGTGTTTACAGTCATCATATTTAGAATTATGGCATTCTATCCATGAATGTATGTGAATTATGGCATGCCAACCTATTTAATAAACACATTATATAGTTATGTCATGTCATCCTATTTACATAGTCTCATATTTTGAACTATGTCTTTCCATCTTTTTTAGTTAGCCATCATAATGTGAAATTGTGTCATGCTATCCTGTTTAGTTAGCCATCATATATGTGAAATTGTGTCATGCTATCCTGTTTGGTTAGACAACATAAATATGAATTATTTCATGCCCTCTTTTATTCCCCACTATCCATTGCACCTGTCTATCATACAATGTCTATACTTTCAATTACTTTTCTTGTTAGATCGGCCATTTGAATTGGAGAGCGTGATGGCAGTATCTAAGGGAGTAACAACACGGTCTTCAGAAAAGATAGTGCTACCAGTTGATGCAGATAGAACCACGGTTGTACTTGCCCAAGGACCAGATCCACCAGACATAACCCAGACTCTCGCATATTGTACCCCTACACAGTTGGACAGAGAACCAGCTACACCCCTTCTAACCCCAACCCCGGCAGATAGTAACCCAGTTCCAGTTGACACATCACCGTCTCCACCACAGAGCACCCAAACACGAGCGGTTAGTAAGGGAACTGCAGTGCCCAAAGCACGAGGACCACCACTCCGAATCCCAACTCAACGCTTAAAGGAGAAGAAGATTTGTTCTCAGGTCAGGTTCTGTAGCTATGGTTCATACTCCTTTGCTCTTGCATTACTGTATTTACTCATACCAACTATTTCAAATTTGAAGGATGGAATTGAAACTCCAATGGCGCAACATGTATGTTTTAAACCCGTTTCTTTAACTGGTTTGCTGTTGTAACCTACTCTATGTTGATTTCAGTTTCAATTGAATAAACAGTTATGTTCTCATGTCATGCACATTACAAGTGTTGTTATTGCTCTATAGTTTCCCACACTTATATTCCGTCTATTCTGCTTTGTCTTGAACAAATATTATTTGAACTGTGTCTCATCTTGATTTGGCAACAAAAACTAGAATGATATAGACCATAAAGTGACCATGGTACATAGATATATGTTTGTTTCATGCTGTTATCCTGTCCACTTTACTACTGAACTCATTTACCAAAATGAGTTTCATATACAACATGGTAAACATGTGATGTGTCTGCTTGTTTCTCTTTTAGAATGCGGACAAAATATTGGAGAACAGTACCGCGTTATCCAATGGTAAAGGAAGTAATGCAGATAAGGTTCAAGATAGTGAGACATCCCTGTTGGTCTCCAAGAAAGCTAATAAAAAATATCTTGACGACACTGAGGGAACCCAAAAGTCCTGTCTTGATGTAGTGTTCGAGTTACTGGCCACTACTGCTGGCACAAGCTCTTCGAACTCGCTGTCTGAATCAGTTCGTCTTCTTGAGTCTCAACTTCAAGTTGAAAGACATTGATCAGATGTGCTGCGACAAGAAGCTGAAGGACCGAGGAAGTCGCTGCAGAATTCAGATGCATATTTTCTGGTGCAACAGCAAGCCCTGGAGGATTTAAGCGCCAAACAAGAGAAAGTTAATAAGCTTGCTAAGCATCTTGCCAGCATTATGGGTACCCATGATATTGTTTCTTGAGATCTTCTAAAGTGGTTTCAGTTCTGGATTTGTTTTGCTGCGGCGTTTATTTGCGTTGGTCGCCAACTTTGACAACCAGTGTATATGATATGCTGCTTTGTTCCCTATATTTGCACTGGTGGCGAACTTTGATGCCCAGTGGATGTAATATGTGTAAGAGCCGTGATAGCCTAGCATAAGTTGCTTGCTTATTTATTTCCTTGTTGTCTTGTTTATTTGTTTGCTTGTAGTTAGTGCAGTTCTTTTTAAAACTAGGCCACAATAACCATGGGCTAATATTTACTGTAGTGACACTGGGCCTCCTACGGGCCGTAGAAACAGTGGGCCTTCTATGGGCCGTAGAAACAATGGGCCTTCTGCGGGCCGTAGAAACAATGGGCCTTCTACGGGCCGTAGAAACAATGGGCCTTCTACGACCCGTATCATCAATGGGCCTTATACGGGCCGTATGACCATAACAGGCCATCGTTAATAGGCCGTATTTGATGACGCTATGAAAACGGCCCAACATATTAACGGACCAGAAACGGGCCGATGTAACCACGGGCTGAATTTGGCCCACAAGCAGAAAATGACAGTAACGGACCGTAAGTAAACGAATGCTGGAAATGAGCCCAAGAATAAATGGGCTCTGAGAAGGCCAAAAGATAACATTTGCTGGAAACGGCCCAACTGAATAACGGGCCCTTAATGGGTATAAAGTGATATACTGTTCATTACGGGCCAGTTTCACCACGGGCTGTTAATGGGTATAAAGTGATACACTGTTCATTGCGGGCCAGTTTCACCACGGGCCATTAATAGGCCAAGAGTTACATAGGGCCTCATATGGGCCGAAAGACGTCATGGGCCATACATGGGACAGAAGTGAAAATGGGCGGGAATCATATTGGATGGCCGAGATGATGCTACTGGGCCTAATTCGGATAGGGCGTAACGGGCCTTGGGTTAGCAGGCTGTAAATGGTCTATATGCGAACAGGCTGTTAACATGCTTTCCATGGGCCGGCCCGCCACCTTTTGACCAAGTCAAACGGGCCGGCCTTTTCACAGGAATGGGCCTTTGTTGGGCCGTGCCACGTGTCGACGTATCATAGGCGCCTTCTGTCCAATGAGTGGATGACATCTGTCCCAACAGTGAGCCAACACGTGTTTCCTCCAGCCAATGATGATTTTGCACGTGGAAAATCCCCATTGGTCGGGCCTGTTAACGGGTTATCGGATCCAAAACCCGACCCGATAGCTTAACGGTGTTCTGTTACGGTGGATGCCACGTGTCGGTCACCCTTGACGAAAGTACTTCTGTGACGCACGATTTATCGTCATGGAAGTGGACACTTCCGTGATGATAATTTTGGTAATGTCATGGAACACTTCTACGACAGCACATGTATGACTATCTTGATTCTGTCATAAATTTTTCATGGATGTACATGCATGACAAAAAACGTGACCTACTGTGACAAACACGTATCATCATGGAAGTGTATTTTTTTGTAGTGTCAGGGGTGCCGCCGTCCCGCCAGGCGGCGGCACGGCGACCTCCAAGACGCCAACACCGACGCCCACGACACGCTCCTCTCAGGTTGTGCGCGATGAGCAGTGTCACCCTGCCGGTGACCCTGCGTGCCGCCCTGGGAAGAGTCCCGTGTGTCCATCACATGAAGAGGAGGGCCAGCATGCGCGCCGAGGTGCTGACGGAGGTGGCGAACGGCTGCGGAGCCGTGACGTAGCTCCTTCTAACATGGTTAGGAGTCGAGGCGCATCGCGGTCCACCCAGCTTTCGCCGCCACCCATGCCATAGGAAGCCCTAGCGCGCGCACAACTGCTCCTCGATTTTCCTCCTGCCGCGGAGAAGCTTGATGAATGGAGGGCCACCGTCCGGAGCCTCGTCGGCATCGCCAACAACGATGGGCTGCGACCGGCGGAACCCGTCGGCCGTCGCTCTGCCGGGCTGCCACGCGTTAGCGGAGGCCACGCCGGGGGCGACGCGGCCACTGTGTATTCCCCGCCTCCATCCCGACCGCCCCGGGCGTCGGCCCGTCGCGGCGACGCTCGTGATGATATCTCCATCGCGTCGTCCGACCCACGAACCAACTACGATCAGCGCCAGGTCCTTCGGGAGCGGGCTCATGAGGACGCTCGAACTACGATCGAGCACCGACGTGACGCGCGCCACCAGTCGGACAGGCGGGCAGGGCCCGCTACGGACCACCCAGCGCCGGGAGGCTACGGTGGCCTACCTTATGAGGTGGGTTGTCCGGCCTTCACCTGTGGGCTGTGGCAGTTCTAGTGGCCCTCCCACCGTACGTTCAAACCCGACGTTGGCGAGAAGTACAATGGCAAGACCCACCCGTCAGAGTTCCTCAGCATCTACACCATCGTGATGCAAGCTGCTGGGGCCCACGACGATAAGGTGCTGGCCAACTACTTCCCATTGGCACTCAAGCCTAATGTTATGTCATGGTTGATGCACTTGCCGGTGGATTCCATCTCTTCTTGGGCGGATCTGTGCCATGAGTTTGTTGGCACCTTTACCGGAGGTCACCAAGCTCATGGCCAGGCGAGTGATTTACACATCATCCCCCAGAAGGAAGGAGAAAACCTGCACAAGTACATCCAAAGGTTCAGCCGGGTGTAGTACAACATCCCCGATGTTCATCCCGCCGCTATGATCAGTGCATTCCACTAGAACATGCGCAATCACAAGATGCGTGAAGAATTGGCAATGAACAAGGTTAAGGATGTGGCCGAGCTCTATGTTCTGGCCGATTGGTGCGCTCGTGCCGAGGAGGGAAGGAAGTACCCCGACAAAGATGCTGGTGCGAAAACCGACTCCACTGGCGATACCGCCACCACGGCAAATAAAGGCCGACACCGTAATAGGAAGCACAAGGGCATGGCTGTGCTTGCCGTTGAGGGATCCGACGACACCAGTACCACCAAGAAGACCAAGGCGAGCAACCCCGGCAAGGAGGTTGCCAGGTGTGACGCTTGCCGGGCCTTGGCGGCTACCGACAAGCCAGGAGGCTCCGACAAGCGGTACTGCAAGATCCACCGCACCAAGGACCACGATCTCCAAAACTGCCGGCAGGTAGAGCTGCTCGCCGAGAAGCAGAAAGCCGTGTATGAGCGGCGGGACAAAGAGAAAGACCCAGATGGTGCCGAGGGATCCGGCAAGAAACATGGCGGGCAAGGAGGCCGCTGCGGCAAGGAGAATCAACAGGAGAGGCCCGCCCGGGGCCACGACAAGAAGCAGGAAGACGATGATCATGACAAGGACGAAGAGTCCGGCAACCACGAGTTTCAGAAAGCCACAGAGGCCATGTGCATCGATGGTGGTGCCTTGCTGCATGCGTCTCACCGCCAACTCAAGCAGTGGGCGCGTGAGGTCACAACAGTGGAGCCATCATTCGACCCTCGAAAGCCGCTGAAATGGTCCAGCACTCCCATCATCTTCGACACCGAGGACCACCCTGACCGCACCACTGCGGTCGGGTGCTTGCCGTTGTTGGTTTCACCAACAATCCGCAACCTCAAGGTGAAGAAGATGTTGGTTGATGGTGGGGCCGGCCTGAACTTGATCTCGCCTGTTGTGGTCAGAAGGCTGCAGATCCCTGATGGAGACCTCGAGGAGACGGGTACGTTCCAAGGGGTCAACCCAGGGAGGAGCCAACCGAAGGGGAAGATCACGCTGCCCGTGACGTTCGGAGGCGAGCTGAACCACAGGACGGAGAGGATTGTCTTCGACGTGGCCGAGATCCCCTTGCCTTACAACGGGATCCTCGGCCGACGGTTCTAGCCAAGGTCATGGCGGCTTCGCACTACGCCTATAACATGCTAAAGATGCCCGGGCCGATGAACATCATCACCGTGCCCTCTGACAAGAAGGATGTGCTGATCTGCACCGACCAACTCTATCGGGAAGTAGTTGCAGCAGCTGCCGCTAAGGCACCTGCTCCTGCCAATGGAGCCCCGGAGGAGAAGAAGACCGGCGAGACCCCTCGCACCCACTCCGGCAAGTGCACCTCTTCGGGGTGTTGCGCTTCCGTTGACAAGGTGCCAGGGAGCTCTGCCAGCAGGAGCAAGATCCAGAGCTACACCACCAGAGACCAAGAAGGTGCCCGTCAAGGAGGACGACATAGGAGGAGCTTTTACCATAAGCTCCACCCTCGATGGCAAATAGGAAAGCAAGCTCATCACCTTCCTGCGGGCGATGTTGATGTGTTTGCATGGCAAGCCTCCGACATCCCCGGCGTTCCCAGGGAGGTGATTGAGCACCACCTTGCTGTCTGTCCTCATGTGTGGCCCGTCAAGCAGAAGGTCAGGAAGCAAGCTCTGGAGAGGCAAGAGTTCATCACGGAGGAAATCAGAAAGCTAGAGGCGGCAGGTTTGGTGAGGGGTGTACTCCATCCAACGTGGTTTGCCAATCTGGTAGTGGTGCGCAAGGCAAATGGGAAATGGAGGGTGTGTGTTGACTACACAGACATCAATAAGGCCTGTCCAAAAGACCCTTTCCCGTTGCTGCGCATCGACCAGATTGTTGACTCCATGGCTGTGTGTGACCTCTTATCATTCCTGGACGCCTACTCAGGATACCACCAGATCTTCATGACAAAGGAAGACGAGGAAAAGACATCATTCATCACCCCATGTGAAATATGGAAGCTTATATGGATGACATAGTGGTCAAAACCAAGGACAAAGCAACCATTGTGCAAGATCTGGAGGAAATGTTCGGGAACCGGCGCAAGATCAACCTCAAATTGAACCCTGAGAAGTGTGTCTTTGGCGTCCCGTCCGGCAAGCTTCTCGGGTTCTTTGTGTCCCAGCGCGGGATTGAAGCAAACCCAGATAAGATCAAGGCCGTCAAGCAGATTGAGGCACCCAAGCAGGTCAAAGACGTGCGTTGGCTCACTGGCTGCGTTGCTGCCATGAGCCGATTCATCTCCAAGTCCGCGGAGCGTGTCCTTCCTTTCTTCAAGATCTTGAAGAAAGCAGGGCCAGTGGAGTGGACCTCAGAAGCCGAGGCAGCACTGCAGGATTTGAAGAAATACCTCTCCTCTACTCTAGTGCTGGTTGCGCCTAAACCACAAGAACCATTGCTGCTCTATCTAGCGGCAACGGACCATGTGGTTAGCGCCGCACTAGTGGCGCAAAGAGAGGCCGACGAAAAGGCAGCGACAGCAGAGCCAACAGATGGCGGGCCGAAACCCTCTCCGACAAGGCTCAATGCCGACAAGATCGAGTCCCCGGCAGGGGATGACGGCAGCACAACAGGACCCACGCAACCGGGTGAAGAGGCGCAGAAGAAGAAAATGGTGCAGCACCCAGTGTACTTCGTCAGCTCCCTCTTGCAGGGGGCTAGGTCGAGGTACTCAGGTGTGCAAAAGCTGCTCTTCGGCCTCCTTATGGCCTCGAGGAAGCTGCGCCACTACTTCCAAGCGCCCATGATCACGGTGGTCACCCGCCTCCCATTGCAACGGATACTACACAACCCAGATGCAACAGGGAGGATTGTGGAATGGGCCCTGCAGCTGTCAAGTTTCTGTTTGAAGTTCAAAAGTACCTCGACAATTCAGAGCAGAGTTTTGGAGGAGTTTGTTGCGGAATGGACCTCGACGCCCGACGAAGAGGTACAGGAGACCACTCTCCCCGGCAAGGAAACGACCTGCAACTAGATCATGTACTTTGATGGTGCCTTCTCGCTGCAAGGCGCCGGTGCTGGTGTGCTGCTTGTCGCACCCACGGGAGAGCACCTCAAGTATGTCATCCAGATGCACTTTCCCCGGGAGATGTCAACCAACAACACCGCCGAGTACGAGGGTTTGCTTGCCGGTCTCAGGATCGCGGTAGACCTCGGAGTTAAGAAGCTCATCGTCAGGGGCGACTCACAGCTCGTCGTCAGGCAGGTCAACAAAGATTATCAAAGCCCGTTGATGGAAGCTTACGTAGATGAGGTGAGGAAACTGGAGGAGCGCTTTGACGGTATACAAGCGGAGCATGTCCCTCGGGCAGAGATTGACATTGCCGACTACCTGTCAAAGCGTGGTGCCCTCAAGCTACCTGTGGAACCAGGTACCTTCGTGCTTCAGTTAACCCAACCATCCGTTGAGCCGTCGACTGGGCAGAACAAGCGGAGGAAGCTAGGCCCCGGCAAGTACTTCCCCACCGAGCTCCCCGGAGCCGCCGACGAAGATGTTGCCATGGATGCCGATCCTGCCGCGGGGCAACCGACTCCGGCAGGACCTCAGGTCATGGCCGTAGAGGCGACCGCTCCCGCGAAAGAAGAGATGCCTTTGGTCCTTGCCGTCGAGCCCCAGGCTCCGGCATGGGCGCAGCACACTATCCGTTTCCTTCGAAAAGGAGAGCTTCCTAAGGATCAGGAAGAGGTAGAAAGAGTACCCCGCCGGTCTTCTCTGTACCAATTCGTTGATAATGTATTGTACAGAAGAAGACCGAATGGGGTGAAATCGATGTGCATCTCCCGGGAGTAAGGACTAAAGTTGTTGGCAGAGATACATGGAGGCATTTGTGGCTCCCACATAGGGTCGAGGGCCCTTGCCGGCAAGGCCTTGCAGCAAGGTTTCTTCTAGCCCACCGCCCTCCAGGATGCAACGGCACTAGTCACCAAGTGTGAAGCGTGCCGGTTCCATTCAAAAAAGCTTCATCAACCAGCTCAAGCCCTTCAAACTATCCCTATCTCCTGGCCCTTCTCGGTCTGGGGGTTCGACATACTGGGCCCGTTCCCCCGTGCCGTCGGGGGCTTTGAGTACTTGTATGTCGCAATCGACAAGTTCACAAAGTGGCCAGAGGTGGAAGCAGTGAGAAAGGTGACAGTGCAGTCAGCCATCAAGTTCTTCAAGGGGCTAGTGTGCCGCCTCGGGGTGCCCAATAGGATCATCACCGATAACGGCACACAGTTCACAAGCCATGCCTTCATGCAATACATTGAAGACCTCGGCAACAGGGTCTGTTTTGCTTCCGTGGCACACCCACGGAGCAACGGCCAAGCGGAGAGGGTAAATGATGAAGTCTTGCGAGGCTTAAGGATGAAAACTTTTGACAGACTGTGCAAGAGTGGAAGGCGCTGGATTGATGAGTTGCTGGCGGTTCTTTGGTCGATCAGAACAACACCAAATCGAGCCACTGGCCAGACACCCTTTGCCCTAGTTTACGGGGCAAAGCAGTTCTCCCCACAGAACTCATATACGGGTCACCTCAAGTGCTCGCTTATGATGAGCTTGAGCAAGAGCGATTGCGACAAGATGACGCGACGCTCCTTGAGGAAGATCGTCTCCAGGCGGCTGTGAGAGCAGCATGCTACCAGCAAGCCTTGCGCCGCTACCATAGCCGCAAGGTTCATGCCCGGAGCCTTGAGGAAGGCAACCTTGTTCTTTGGCACGTTCAGTCGGCCAAGAATTCCAACAAGTTGACGCCGAAGTGGGAAGACCCTTATCGGGTAACACGAGTCACTAGGCCTGGCACAGTCCGACTGGAGACCGAAGACGCCATTCTAGTGAGAAACTCCTGGAACATCGAGCATCTTCGCAAGTTTTACCCATAAGGCACGGCTGCCGGGCCTCCCGGCAAGCCTCCCTTTTGTACAAGCCTTGCCGGCAAGGCATGTAACCCTTTGTATAGAGCCAGGCGCAGACCCTGAGCATAAATAAACGAAGCGTTGGCGCCCTAAGTTATAGCATGCATGCTAGGTTGAGTCTCTTCCTTGGTTAGGGTTGATAGTGCTTAGCTGCGGCTAACCCCTAGCCTAGAGGTCGAGTGCGCGTCTCTATGTTCCTTTCTATCTTTCTTTGGTTTGCAGGGAACGTAAGTATTCTTGCCGAGCTATTTTGAAAGAAAAGGAACGGACGGCGCCCGGGCCCCGGCAAGCCAGAGTTGCCGGGGGCTGCAAGAACAAGGATCCTTCCGCGGCAAGCCAAAATCGCCGGGTGCTGCAAATCCAGATAAGTCCTTTATCCTCTATCATGCATTTCGTTATGGACTGGGATACGTTAAACCCCGTTCTATCTCTAAGCTATCGTGCTCCCTCTTTTCGGCACCCAAGGATTATCTCCTGGGTCTGGATCTGGTTATAGCCGCGACAGCAAAGAAGGGGAACGAGCGGCCTAGGCCCACCTCATCCCTGCCTCCGCCAAGAGCGTGAGAAAGGTTGAGCGAGGTGGGGAGACGGCAAGGCCTGTTGCCGGGCGAAAAAAATGTTTGTCTTAAAGATGACAAGGGTTCACCCCTTGCCGTGGGTTCCTCCCGCGAACGAAAATCCCGAAAAACATCCCTTTTTCATTAAAAAATATCCCCTATAGGTACCGTTCATACGGAATGAAAACATGAACAAGGGGATTACAAGTTATAAAGCTAATAAAGGCCCGAAGGCTTACAAGACTAAAAAGATATAAGATGCCCATAATCCCTTCCTTGTCCCTCTCCTTAGGAAATGGAACAAGAAAGCGGAAGGGCAAAAGGAGCACCTAGGCGAGCTACAAGTGGCAGAAGACACCAAGAGAACATCTCGGTGGCCGTCCAAGGGCTGGATGGTGATGGCGGCGCCGGAGCAGAGCTCGAAGACGAGGCGGCAGGACGCCAACACGCGACGAAGGCGTCGGTGCCCGTGTACTCCGACTTGACGGCCTTGCCGCTCATCCTCTTCCTCTTCCACAGCCTCCCTACGCCAGCCGCCCAAGGAGACGACCCCGAGAAGTTCAAGGAGGTGGCTACACGGATGATGGGGTCGCCGGTGCCGCCCGGAGCGGCGCCCGACACCTAGTCGGACCTGTCATCCTGCCGCCTGCTGCCCTCGTCGTTGCTGCCGTTGTCTTCCTCGCGACTCTCGCTTGAGGAGGAATCTTCATCGTTGGAGGAGCTCTCTGCGCAGCACCTCACGCGGGTCCCATAGTGCCAGAAGATCTTGACGGAGAGGAGGCCAGCCTCCATTAGTTTGAAATGGAGAGTGAGCCCGTCCGTCAAGCTGTGGAGGCGAGCGAAGATCTTCCACCCTCGATGAAGGTACATGACATGAGGGGTGGGGAACTCGATGTCGACCCACGTGCCACTTCCCACAGCCCCTCATATGCAGCCGCAGCGCCTGCAGCGGATCCAGCTCCATCTCCCGCGCAAACGGGGTTGGAAGGCGACGGCGCGGCGGATGGCACAGCCTGACGAAGAACTCGCAGGGGTTGTCCCCAGCATGGCCGTCCATCGGAGGAAGGGCTGCTGGAGGGGGCGAGGCGGATCTGCCGCCCCGTCCTCCTCTCCCTCGGGCGCCACGGCGGCCTCGACCTCGCCCCCTCCCCCTTCCTCTAGCGTCCGGCTCCGCCACTACGAGCTCTTGGGGGGGAGTGATGCGCTGTCTGGCCAAGACCTTCGCCGCCACCGATGAAGCGTCACGGCGCCCCCTCGCCATGGAAGAAGAAGAAAGGAAGCAGGGATGGGGAGAGGCAGATGGCGAAATGTTGAGAGGCACCATTCCTCCCGCTCCCCTCTTTATAAAGGGGCGGGGGTGAGGCTCGGCCGCCCCCTCTCGGCCAACCCGGCCTCTTGAAGTGACAGCAAGCGGGGCCGTCGACCGCCCTCCCCACTCCATTGAAAGCGCGTGGGAATTAACCCGCACGTGCGCGACTACCCACGACCCCTGCGCCTGTCAATCGCTCTGCATGTAGCGAAAATGGCGCAAGAGGTGGGCGCAATGGGACGCGTGGAACAACGGTTCCCAAGCGAGGGCAGTAAATGGGAGGCGGCCCTGCGGTCTTAAAGAGACACGCAAGCTGCCTCTTTACTGTCCACCGCAAGGTGACGCCAGCATGCCCACGTCATACGCGCACACGACCCCCATGCCGCGCGTTCAACGCGGGTCGTGGGAAGCGCAACAGACAGAACAATGGCCGCGGTAAAAATCCGCCCCAACTGCCCGCGCATCATTCTGGGCCTGGCCCAACAACGTGCTGCGCTTATGTGTGGCCCAGGCCCGGGGGCTCCTGTCGGTGTACAAAATTAGGGGCTCTGCTTTTGACCCCTTTACTTGTGCACGGGCAGTCAGAGCCTCCCGCCACGGCCATGCACAAACACTCCAGGAAGGCAAAGCCGGAGGGAAGCCGAGTCCACAAGGCAAACGAAGCAACAACAAGGACCAAGGCCACGAAGATCAAATGGGCGAAGCAGGTTTTCCCGGCAAGGACCCTTGCCGGGGCAGCCTCAGTGGCCCCGGCAAGACCCTTGCCGGAGCAGCTCGCCCACACCAACCGAGTGAGCTACCCTTGAGCCCACCGACACTTGGCAAACGCGTCGGGAGAAGGCTCGGGAGGCACCTCTGTGGTGGCATGCAGATCTTTGTGAAGACATAGCATGCTCGAGATCAAGTAAGGATAAGAAGGCAACCATCCTCACCGAAGGAACCCACAAGACCCCAGGCAAGACCCTTGCCGGGGACGCCAGCGCGCCACGGCAAGACCCTTGCCGGGCCACCCGACAAGGCTCTCGCCAAGCGCACCGGCAGGGCCGCTGCCAGGCCCGCGCCGGCTAAGTCTTCACCACCGTTCGCATACAGCTACCGACCCAACCAGCTGGGCAGGCACCTGCGTGGCAGCATGCGATCCTTCGTGGAGGCTCCACCACTGCGCCACCTCAGCTGCCTGCGTACCTACATCGCACCGCATGCATCGCTGGCCAGGGCGCGTGTCGAAGCGAGGGGGAGCGGCGACGGACGGGACGAGCCCCGCCCCCGTCCCCGATAAAGTGGAGGGACACCTAAGCCTCGCATTTAATGCACCTTGTCCTGTAATACGGGCAATAAGCTCGTGCTACTGTATCACTTTCCACCTCCTGTGTGCCACTGTGGCAGCCCCTTTCGCCTATAAAAGTAGGCCCATGGCACACAGAGAAAGGATTCAGCTCTTTCGAACCCCGCAGCACCCAGAGCTAGTTCGAGAGCTCAAGAACACTAATACATCCACCAAAGCAGGATCGTAGGGTTTTACGCATTGTTGCGGCCCAAACCTGGGTAAATTCCTCCTGTGTTGTCTGTTAGTCCCGCTCTTCTCACGACCCCCGCGCCCTGCTACCGTAGAAGGGATTCTAGTGATCCCATAGGTGTCATTTCCCACCGACACGGCCCGTTTGTGGTCTGTTTATACGTTGGGCCATTTTCATAGCGTCATCAAATACGACCTATTAACGATGGCCCGTTATTGTCGGCCCATGAACGGACGATTCCAACTCTAGCCCGTTTACGTCCATAATGCGGCCTGTTATTGGCCCATGTTTGGCCAATCGATCATACGGCCCGTATAAGGCCCATTGATGATGCGGTCCGTAGAAGGCCCATTGTTTCTACGGCCCATAGAAGGCCCACTGTTTCTATAGCCCGTAGAAGGCCCACTGTTTCTACGGCCCGTAGGAGGCCCAGTGTCACTACAGTAAATATTAGCCCATGGTTATTGTGGCCTAGTTTTAAAAAATAGGTTATTGCGGCCACTAGCAAACCGCGGAAAAAGAACTGCAATGACTACAAGCAAACAAATAAACAAGACAACAAGGAAATAAATAAGCAAGCAACTTACACTAGGCTATCACGGCTATCACACATATTACATCCACTGGGCATCAAAGTTCGCCACCAGTGCAAATAAATGCACCGACAAAAGAATATACAAAATAAGAGCACTTCAGAAGGCACCATGCCTGGCCAGGTTGGGCCCCCCAAACAGCCGAAGAAGCTGAGTAGACCTCAGTTGTGTCAACGATAGATGCATCAACACTATATGTATGGCATGATGGTGCGCACGGCAGTCCTCTGACATCTCCATTGCATCTTTGACTTCAAGTCGGAGCTGAGCTGAAGCAAGCCTTTCCGCTTTAAGTTGATACTGAAGAAGTCGAACTGATTGAGGCAGTGACTGCACAGAGGTTGTCTCACACCTGCTGGTGAGTAGCTTTAACTCACTGTCTTCATCAAGACAGGACCTTGGGGTCATCTCACTGTCCTCAAGATGGTTTGGCTCACTATCTTCCCTAAAGTTCTGCCTGGCGTAAGAGATACGACTCTGAAAGAGAAACAAGGAGACACGTAACAGGTTTCACAATTATATAAGCAAATAAATGGATCTGTTCTGCATAAGGAACATGTTTTTACAACTACAATTTGAAACTAGTAGTTGTTGCAAACATCCAATCAGATGTAAACAGCAAAGCAAACAGCAGTGGAGGAAATGATGCCTATCCAAATCTATACTAGAACAAAGTTTGAAGGCTTGAGAAGGATGAACTTACATTACATGTTAACACGGGCTGGACAAAGCCCTTCTCCATGTTGATGGAAGGATAATTCAATAAATTCCCCAAAGAAAATTCTTTATAAGCATTGCCATTATTCTACATTTTGCAAAGAGTAAATATAGATCAAATAATATTGGAAGAAACAGAGGATAATGAAGCACAAGTGCAGACTGATGATACATAATCAAATAGAAATTAATTAAGTACAACGTTACAAGGCAAAAGGGAGAGAGGTACTAACAAGAGCAATGCAGAGCCCAATATTGTTTTGAGATCGTATGATCCTTTGAGCAAGGAGATTCATCTGAAATTAGTTTTCATACAAGAGAGAAGGTAAGGCACAAGCAGAAATTTAGGAGTTCAAATTTTGAATTGATATCATAGACAGTACGTGACGCTGGGTTCCCAGCAGTTCTAATAGGGGTTTGGCCACTGGAGTAGTGGTAAAGTGTGGTACAGTTGGGCCTGTGTTTTCTATGGCTGCTGATCTGTCTGATTTAACAGGTATCACTACCTTTTCCAAATACCTAGTTTGTACTCCTTGATGATCTGCACTCACCCTCTTCCTTTTGGACATCTATTACGAAAGAACAACATTTGACTAGAAAAACATAGTGTGACGACACATGGAATAGGTACAGAAAATGGATAGGTATGACATATACTCATATATGATGCTTAAACTAAGCAGATGGTGTAACAAAGTAGAAGTAATGCAAGAGGTCAGATGCAAAATATGTGCGACCAATACAACTTTGCAAAGTTAGAGCAAGCACCTTGATGGGTGAATAAGATAGGCCATCCTCCACCATGCCAAGTTTGTTAGCCAGTGGATTGTTCCGCAATATTCCTCTCGTGCGCCCGTTCTCATATTCATTTTGATAATGTTCAATATCTAACATGCATGAAAACATAAAAACAAGTGAGATTTTCTTTGTAATGCAGAAGTGATTCTAATCCAATACTGCCTCCCTGTAAACCCCTTTGTGCTATCTCTGCAATTCTTTTAAGAGATGCCATGCATGCTTTAATTTGTTGTCTGCATTAATATAATGTGGCCTACTACTCAAAATATGAGAGCTCCAGAAGTGATGACACTTCGCAGATGACAGCTTCAACATATAGTAAAGAAGAACAAGTCGACCTGACCTAACACATCCAAAATATACTAAGGGAGAACAACTCGACCTGACCAGTCGACCGCAAGAGAAGAGTATCATCTTAAAGAAGAGCAGAAGATCAAGCAGATTGAAGATATTACAAGTCTTTCAATAAAATGTTGGTTGGCCACCCATGATGAACCGGAGCACACAGAGAAATACTATTCTTTCCGGTCTCTACATATGTGGCTCACCTGCATTTCGAAACTAAAGTAGGAACATTTAGCTAACCAATTAAACATCTCTCAGTTTTACTAATATCAGCAATAATATCAGATATGAATTTGTACAACTAAGCTTGTTTAGCTCAATGGGTGGAGCAGTGCTATTACGACATGAACCACGTAGGCTGACTGTGGTCATCATAAAATGGGGAAACCATAAGCATGATGAGTACAGTGTTGACCGTGGCAGTGGGATGGCAGATCTGAAGCTGCAAACCGTGCAAAGGGTAGTTAGCAACCGATGTTTGCTTTGAAATAACAACTAAGATTTGGTATGGACAAGAAAGTACGGTCAACAAGTGACAAAGAAATGCAATTATGCTGTCTCTCTATATGTCGCGACATGCATTTGGAAACTTAAGTGGGACCTTTAGCTAAACAATTAAATGTGCCGGTTAACCAATATCAGTATCATATCACAATCATATTTGAATAACTAAGCTTTTGAATTTTGAGTGTTGTGTTGTTTAGCTTGAAGGGTGGAGTAATGCTAGTACGACAGAAAGCACCTACGCAAATCATAGTAGAGTAGATAAAAGGGGAAAACCCTAAGCATCAAGAGAAAAATCAGGAAAGTGGAACTAGCTGGACCAGTGGGTGGCGCACATGCTTTTTGAAACGAATATATGAACATTAGGTGACCAATTAAACGTTCTCTGTTTTAGTGATATGAGCATCATAATTCGTATTTCAACACGCAAGCTTTGGGTTGAGGTCTTGAGGAGCAGTGCGCACGACACGAAGCACCTATGATGATGGTAGTGAATATAAAGGGGGGAAACCATAAGCTTTATGAGTATAGTGCCCGTGCCATGGCGGATCTGAAGGTGCAAACCGGATAAAGCTACTTCGCAACCAATGTTTGCTTTCAACTAGCCACTACGATTTGGTACGGACAAGAAAAGTACAGTAAACAAATTACGATCTATTTTCTGGGTGAGATCAATAACTTTAGCACATATGGAAGAGTACCACCTCTCTTGCGACGCCATGTAGGCCTATGCTGATACGTTGAGGGTGTTGCGGGTGTGATGGCTGTCGACGGCGGGGAAGAAGACTTTAGACGGCAGACGGCTGGGTCGGGGGATATATCCTGTTGCCGTGGATGAGGCGGTCGTAGGAGCGGCAACGACAAGGTGGACGACGGTGCCGATGAAGTGAGAGGAGGTGATGAAAGGATCCTGGTCCAGCGCCGTGGATGAGAGACGTCCATCTCTTGCAGTGGACGACGGGGTAGGGGTAGCGGCTCCGACAAGGTGGAGGATGGGGTGGCGGACGGAGGAGGCTGGCCGCAGTGCGGAGGTTGTCGTGCCGCCGACGGTGTATGAATGGGGGAAATGGAGGGGAGGGGGGGATCTCAAACTTTGAGAAGCGCTTCTCTGAAATGTGGGAAAGTTACGAACTTATCCACTATTTAAAATTTCGGACATCGCGTCGGTTGGGGATAGGACGGTAATCTCACATCTCCCAAATATTTGCCACCCATGGTTGGCGCCCACGGTGTATGAACAGGGCTGACAGGTAGGGCGGTTGTGTCATGTCTGAGGGAAGTTACACATCTGCCCCTATTTAAAATATTAGCCTATATCGATTTCGGACGAGGAGAGTTTGTTTTTCCGCCCACCGTGTATGAATGGGGAAATGGAGGAAGAGACACATGTCTTTCGGACGAGCTTGAATCAAATGTGTTTTGCCGCCCATGATTGGCGCCCACCATGTCTGAATGGGCTCAGAGGCCATCGTGTCACGTCTGATTGAAGTTACTAGTCTACCCCTACTGACAGCAGTGTAAATCCGGTCGATAACGATGTCAAGTGTCACGGGTAGACAGTAATTTCCATCTCGCAAACACTTGCTTCGGGCAGCCCACAAATTATAGTGGGTGTTTAGCCGCTTCATTCAAAACTTGGGAGAATTAGCATTCACATTTGCCTTGGGCCCTGGCAAACTAAATTCAAATCCAATTTGTATTCGATTACGGATATCCACATATAATTCTACGTTTTGTTATTTATTTCTTCAAAACCACAACAAAGATTTATTCCACCTTTATATATGATTATGATTTAGAAATGCTGTGATCTTCGAATTCAGTAGGTTGGATACACTCTGAGTCAAACAGTTATTTCATCCAATACAATATGCTCACACGAAAAATAGATCACCTTATGTCAATTCATATAAGTACTGAGGATTACCTCGCCTAAAAAATTGGGATCATTACAACACATGGACAACATAGGGGGTCTTGCAACATAATCCATTTAGAGACATGACACAACATGCAAGTACAATAATCTAATGACAATTTCAACTGGTATCTAAAGAAGAACCGGGATTACCTTGGGCTTTAGATAGCAGAAACAGCAGGACCTCCTCCGTCTTCAAATGCAACATTCTTACTTCCTCCAATTCTTGGGTTGCGTGCATAATGCGTGCCGCTAATTCCGTAATTTCCAGCCTCAAGATAAAGATTACCTCATTCATGGCAGCCACACCATCTCTTTCTTCCTCTAGTAGAGCCTCAAGCACAATAATATCTGTGCTCAGACTGCTCTCCGGCGGTGTTGCCTCTGAACTTCTACCATTTGGTAACATGGATGGCGCACTGCTTCCACAAATAGATTCTGGGGTTGTACATTGTGTCATAGTGTGAACGGCATCCTGAAAGGTTTCGGCTGGACATAAGTAAGAGATAGTTATCGTATGATCCAGACAGTAAGCTTACATGGTAAATGACAGACAAATTATTGCCGAGCACGGCAAGCTATATTTAAATGGTTTGAAGCAGCATCAGCCGAAAACAATTTAAAATGGTAAGATGAAACTAGGGATGTAAGTGGCAAATAAACGACATCCGCCAGTCCCATCTAGTTAGTTTTTGCTACCTCCCTAGTTCATTTTGCTCAAAAAACAAAAACTGTTTTGAACTATCATACCACTGGTGGACTTTAATCGGGATTAAACGGGACCCAGTTGACATCCCTAGTTGAAAGGGAGTGTACCACCACTATATTTAAGTTGCCAAGGCATCTAAGCAGTTGAAATAATCTGAGAAAGCACTTAACAGTGTGGCCTCGTACAAACTACGAAGACAGTCTTGTGATGAAGTTGAGAGGAAAAGTTAAGGACTCAAATGAAATAGGCATGCATTTCTTTATGATAGTACATCAGGCACTTCTGACATACTGGCCAACTCAGGTATAGCGTAACAACAAACAAGCATTCGAATCGAGCAATACAGCAAAGCAGACAACTGAACTATTTGTAATTCGGTAGGATTACAGGTTGAGGGCACAAGCCAAGAAAGCAGCCCACTCGCATTACATTTCACATGTACTAAAACACACTGGCTTACCATATGTTGTTGTGAAGCCTCGCTGCTGTTGCAATGTTCTTTGAAGATATCGTCAGCATCCCGTGGTTGCAAATCTAGTTGTTGTAGTTTATTCTACACCCTCTATTTAGGTAAAATTAGTTTTAATCACATGCATTGATCCGAATTGATCATCAATGGTTCATCTAAACTAATGAAAGAAGGGTGTATGCATACACGACAATATATCTGCTTCCCTCTATTTTTATGCTTGTTCGAGGTGCCAGCCCCAAAAGAACAAACATTTTGCTTGATGGGGTTGGCAACTCCATAATTAATAGAAGCATCAAATTAGTCATGCAACTTGGGAAGATCAAGAGCACACAAACAAGTAATGAACAGAGGCTCGGAGCAGTGATGTAATAGCTAGCATCAGAATATGTAGGGTAAAACTAACAAAAAGCAGCAGAAGTACATGCTAGTTTGCTGATGTGTAATTAAGCATAGAGAACATTAAGCAGTCTGATGGAACCAACAGGTGTCATCAGAACAAAACTAAAGCATATTAACTATATGTGCACTGGTATGTAATTTAGCACATGTAACATGTTCACTGCTAGAAGTATGGCCCTATAGGTGCAAGAAGAATAACACGTCTCATGAAAAACTGAATGATGCCCTGAAGAAGTTCAAAGGTGCGGTGCTTATGCTAGGAAAGTGAACGTAGGCGCCGGCCGTTGGATAATAGTACCTGATTCTTGGCGGCGTATGGGTATCGTTGTCATACTTGATAGCTAAGGATCGTCGATGGTGCTCATGTTGCGGTTGAGTTTGGGCCGACTGTCGTTGTCGCTGAAGCGGCTCCGGTGCTACGGTTGCGGCGCATGTCGACATACAAGAAAGCTCATCTGTGGTAATTGAACAGTTGCACGATAAAGAGAAAAACCTAAGGAGTACAAATCGAAATAATCTGATGAGGCTGCGCATCGGTAAAGCAGGGCCGGTGGAGTTGAATATGGCGTCTGTGGAGCGGGTCCGGTGCAGTGGACAAAGGCTTCGGCGGGCGCATTGTACAGTGCTTTCGGTGAGGCGGATCTATTGCGGCAGACGAGGGCTTGTATGAAGGGCCAGTGAAGGGGCGGGCGAGGGATTCAGTGAAGGGCCTACACTGTGGTGGACGAGGGCGCCGGTTAAGCAGATCCGGTGCGGTGGACCATGCTGGCGGTCAAGGAGATCTGGAGTGATGGACAAGCCAGTCGCTGAAGCGACTCCGTGAAGTGGTGAGTTGGCAGTTGGGGGTTCCAAGGTGCGGAAGGTAGATCCGGCGGGGTGTGAGGTCCACCGCTGCGGCGGAGGACTAGATTCGGTGGCTTGCCATGGTCGGGGGGTCGGGGAGGGGAAGGGGAGGGGCTCTGGGAATAATGTTGGGGGCAAAGAGGGGAAAACAATGGAGTTACCAAAGCAGCCCTTTTCCGTTCATGTGGCAGGGGTAAAACAGGAATATCGCAGGGCTAAACTTTTGGGCGCATGATATTTCGATGTGAGTGGGAAGTTTGAAAGCTTTTGGCGCCTAAAATTATAAGTATTCTGCTCTCGTACGACCGACTATGATATCGTGGCCGACAATTTGTTTGTTTTGCACGCAAAAAAGTGCAAGTTTTGAAAATCAATGTCTCCAACTCGAAACTTAGATTGTCCATTCAATTCAAATATGGATCATTGACCTACTACAAGCAAATACCATCATACAGTCCAATTCAAATGAAATTCCAAATGTGTTTATCCTAAATATGATGACAAAACAAAAATGTGTATGTGTATGAATAAAGTGGATGATTATAAAGTTTGAACATGCCCGTATGTGTATATCTCTAGGTTTGATATATGAATTTGAAATCACGAAATCCCGTCTTAAAAAATGTACCTCCGTTTAAATGAATTACAAAAGCTAATGATGGAGTCGAATTCCAAAATTCCAATCTTAGGTTTGTAATTCTGGTACATCAAGGTATATCACGCATATTCGAAAATATTGTTATCTCATAGTCCAAACTGTGAAACAAATTGATCAACCATGAGTGCACAATATCTCAATTACACTAAAGTCCCTCAAATATAGATACCTCACTCTTTATCTGAAGCCACCCCCCTCGCCCCCCCCACACACATAGGGAAGTCTTTCTCTCCCCAAACACCAACACACGAGCACATTAACACCCCTCTCTCTTGTAAAGTCCGGACCCCAATGTAGGTCTCTATCACTTTGTCTCTCGGGCATGCACACATCTTTTCCCTCACTCTCTAGGTCTCCCGCTATCTCTCTTACCCAAGCACACGGACTATGTAGAGTGTATATTTCCCATACACACAAAACGTCGCCCCCAAACGTCTATCTCCCTAGTTATGTGGTTCTCACGCACTCACCTCACACACCACCCCCACTGCAAACAAGCACACTTTGTCTCCTTGTGTACCACTCTCCTCTTTCTATCTCTCCCACATGCATACCCGCCCCAACTCCTTCCATGTATACATATATGTCGTGACTCTTTCCATAGCTCCTAATGTATCATCGTTCTCGATTACGCACATTGTTCTCTACACCATCTATTCTGGATCTCTCATGAAGTCCCTATCACACACACGATGACTCGCTTCCCTTGCGTCTCCATACATAGGCCAATTTTGAACAACATCAACATTGTCTCCCTATCTATACGCCATTTATGGACACAAATGACCCCTCTCGCCCCCTCTCTTCCTCTCTCTCTCTCTCTCTCCATCGCTAGCTCTCTCTCTCTCTCTCACACACACATACACACACACACACACACACACACCCCTCTCCCACACACACACACTCGATGTCTCTTCCAAATAGTCTGCTCCCCCCACCCGCACCCGTGCTATCCTACTACTACACATGTCACACCATTCCCCCTTCCCTTATACTAGGTTTACATCATCAATGGTCTCTCTACTCCACATACACACACTCCCTCTCACACACAAACGTGTGCACAAACACACACAGACACGCACAAACACCCATTTATCTGGATCCTCATCTCTCCCCATGTCCGCATGTGTATCTCACACACTCACTCTCTAATTATGTATATGTGTCTCCACGTTACACAACAAAAAGCCCCATGTACATGTCTCTCTCTATCCTCCACACACAAAGACACAAAGAATTTGTTATCATTGCCTCAATCTCTAACATATCACACACGCACACTGTCTCTCTCTCTCTCTCGCAAACACGCTCAACAAGGGTTTCCCCGTGAATAACTTACCATCTATTCATCAATAGTCGTGGGAGTACGGCGAAAACGAGACGTGAAAAAGAATAAATCTACACGTGCTTAGACCACCTAGTATGACTACTAGGACTAGAGCAAGCCAAAAAGTGCGCCGCCGTCACCCCCTCCTTATCGGCGACGGGAAAATCTTTGTTTTACACAGTCGAGAAGTCATTGTGCTAAGGACCCACATGCCGAGGTGTTGAATAGAATGTAGATGCTAGTTTACGGAAGCAAGTATCGATAATACGTTTGTATTTCCATACTTATATTTCTTCTCTTATAAAAAACCGAGTTGGTGATGATGGTACGTGTGCCATCTTGCAATATAGACCGTCCGATCTATATCCGACGGATGGAAATTAAACTAAAAGATACCCGCACCCCTCTCCACATTTGCAGACAAGGCCTTCCCTCGTTCATCCTTATCTCCAACAAACCTCATTGTTGAGCAATTAAGAAAGGAAGCCTCTAGAACGAACTGGCCTGGTGGCCGCTGCCGGCGTTGTCAATCCCCATGCCTCCGCTCAGTCCGACCACCAATCACCACCACACCCCACTCCTCTTCACCTTATCTCATATTTCTCGATATATCTTTAGTTTTTACACATGGGATTACTCCCGCAAGGGTTAATCACAACAAGTGTTTTATAAAAAAATGCATCTTGATGTTCCGTGCAATGCACGGATCTTGCTAGTACTCCTACACAAGACTAAGTTGGTGATGATGGTGTGTCTGCCATCCGTCGTTTCTGACCAATAGATCTACATCTAACGACTGTGAGGTAAGTTGTTGCCTTTTCTCACCAACATCCCACTTGTCAACCAATTTGCAGAAAAACCCATAATTAGTATCTTAAAACCAACCACATCCCTCCCTGACCTCACCAAAACAGCCCAAGGAATATATTCTAATTGAAACATAATATATCTCTAGTGACATATGTATATCAAAATTAGAGTGTTTTCTATCAAGTTTGTGAATAAGTATTATTCTAATTATGATTCGTTGCAACGCACATGAACATTGCTAGTATTTCCAACCATGCATTTTTTTCCTAGTATTCCATAGTTTCGAGTTTTCCATCAAGATATTAGTCACTCATGGTTGATATTTACTTTCAATCATGTACACATATGCACTATGTAACTACCCTTGCTTATTGGCTTCCAAAGCTTAAATTTCACTCCTACTTACAATATGTAGAGTACTTAACAAAAAACTACCACTTTCAACCAGCCCTAGGAAGAATCTATTATACAAGAAATAGCAAAAACATACCCATAATTTCTTAATCCACGCCAAAAACTACTACCTAGTACTCCTACCGATTAGGTTCGTTTAAACTCATTTATGACAGGGTTGGCCCACACATCCGTGCTGACGAGGCAGCTTAAACCAACACATTTTGTTTGACCGTTGACACGAGGGACCCACATCTGACTTTCTATCCTGTTATTCCCCCTCAAATCATTTTTTTGCTGAACATTACTTCAAACAGTACTGATGCATGTTCATCGGTGGCGCCGGTGATGAGCGAGTTGGCCGCCGCTCCGTCGGACGGGCCGGACGCCGCGCTGGCCTCCGCCTGGGTTGGCAGGCTGGCCTGAGCGTGACTCACGAGCGAGCAAGCCGCCGCACTGACCTTCGCTCGAGCCGGATGGCTGGCCTTAGCGCGGCGCGCACGAGCAAGCCGCCGCGCTGCCGTGCCAATCTAGCTAGCAAAACTTGCAGACAAGTAGCTGGACGGAGCTATCTTGGCTAGCTAGCGGCCGCGTGAGCCGGACGGAGCTGGCATCTGGCCTGCCGCAACATGGGCTCCGCACCGCCGGCGGTTTTGACCTCGCCTTCTACTGGCGGCGGTAGCTACGTCCCATGGCCGAGGATGACTAGGTGGACGGGCCGGAGGTAGGAGGTCACTCGGGGATTTTTGTGCAGACTGACATGTAGGTCCCACAAGTCATAACGCCTGGTCGAATAGAAGGCGTTGACTTAATGGGCGACATGGGCCCTGTCAGAGGTTAGAGTTAGATTCTAACCCTGAACTAACTCTAACCAAAGTGGTGTTTGGATGGCAGGGTTAGATTGACAACAAATGTATCCAAACAGGGCCATGGGTTGAAACGTGCCTATAACGACACTTTGTAGAGTAATCGTTTCTTGGTAGGGCTGGTTGGTAAGAGCATGTACAATGGTTGATAAGGTAGTCTTATCTTAAGTCTGCCACGTATGCAAGTGGTAGTAGTTTCTTGGCATTTTAGTGGTTTCTTGCATTATTAGGGGTTTCTTGTAAGGAACAATGTACGTACTACTAGCGACAAAAGGCGATTCTAGGTTGCGTTGTACTCCAACGAGTACTACTAGTGGTCGCGGGAGTGTATAACTCGTTTTGTGGGTTCGATCCCGGCCGAACGCACAGCGGCCTTTTTTTTAAAATAGTACTACACTTCACTACGAGCCAATATTTTACACGGGTAGTTTGAGTTTTGAAGTCAAACGGACGTGCAGCCCCACAATCTGGGTGCAGTGGATAGCCTAGCCACGTGAATGGGTTTTCCTTCCCAGCATCCCGTGGCTCGCGTGCTCGCCCTAGCCGCACTTCACTTGCAGCTTCCTCATCAGCTAGTAGCATATTTAAACTAGCGCCTCCCAATTAAGCTCGAGGAGCCGGAAAAGCTTGGCGGGGCATTGGGAACTGTGCAATATGGCTTTGTACGTAAAGTGTTCTACTACTACTCTGTAGCTTGTGGCGTTGCACACATGGACTTCACTCCATTATCGGATCTACTATAAAAGAATTCCTCTTGACGTGTTTTTTTTTGAAATGGAGGCAAAAGCTTTGCTTCATCTCATTCATAAAGAATGAACTACTAACAAAGTTCGACGAGATCCATTACACCTCCACAAATGGAAGCGAAAATCCTAGTCCTGCTGTATCAAATAACTCAAAAGTTCTGCCCCCGCAGTAACCGTCGCTGATAAACAGGCTGCTAGTGTGTGCATGAGAGGAGCGGCTGAGTAGTCCAGCTATGTGAGAGGAGTGGCTGAATAGAGCACCGAGAGTACCCACTAGGCTACTACGCAGGTGTACTTTCCCTGCATTGATAGTACAGTGATGGTTCTAGAGAATAGTAGTACCCTCCACTTCCAACTGTAGCTCCTTGGCCCTGAGATTCAAGAGTTCAAAACTGGTGCACTATACTAGACTAGACTAGAAGTACAGTACATCACACTACTAGTTGAGAAAAAGTATTACTAGTACTGCTACAGTACGAGTATGTACTCCTCCGTCACATAATGTAAGACGTTTTTTGACACTAGTTGGCGTGTACAAAAAATGGCAAAAACAAACCCAAAATTTCTTAATCCACGCCAAAAACTACTACCTAGTGCCAAAAATTTCTTACTAGTGCTATTATTTACAGTATAATGCAATCCCATAATGTTCCATAATGCTAGTACTAGTAGTAAACAATAGCCTCACCCCTTCGCTAAGGAACGATCTACATTCGGAAGGGACGAGGCCCTGCGGTTACTAAGCTCTTATCTCCTGTTCGCCAGTTCCCCTCCCCCGAAGAGACGGCAGTTCGTCGCTTCTCCCATGGATTCGCCAGGAGGTTCTCCTCCTCGTCGGGGCTGGGAGACCTTGGACGACGATCCTCTAGGAGAAATCGCATGCCGCTCCAACGTCCTCACCGCCGCAAGACTCGGTGCTTCCTGCACCAACTTTTTCAAGACGGTGCTTAAACAGACTTGGGAAAAGGCCATGCTTGTTGGTCTTCCATGCGTCCTCGAGGAGAAGGTTCTTCTATAGGACAATCCTTTGAACAGTCCACCGCTCCCTGGCCATGGTTGCACGTTGACTCCGCTAGAGTTGCCGATGTTGAGAGGTAGTCGGATTTTGTTCGATGAGCAGGTCAGTAATGGAGTTTGATCATGTAGTACTTAGTTATTCCATTTCCATCTCGTAATTTCTCCGCTGCCCACCGTCTTATATATAGGTCTGGGTCGGTGCCAACGAAGATTGGCTTGCATACCTCCGGCTGGATACCACCATCATTTTGCACAACATCAACAACAGTGCGGCTGTTCTGGTAGACCCCTTCTCCACCATTGGGATCGGCCTTCTGGACTGGCTGGGCTTGAATATGTATGATGATGCCTACATGAGACTGAACAAGATAGCAATTGCGGACCCGCCGACAAAGCGACGCGGCTACGACAATTACTATCTCATCGCGGTGTTCAACATAAGGATTGCCATCAATGCAAGAGGCAATAACGACAGAGGCTAGCGCATGTTGGCGGCGGCAAATTTGTACCCCTACATGTTCAAAGATGCCGTGCACCATCTAGGCCGCATATTCGTGGTGACAGGCCAGGGGACTTGTTTCATCTGGTTGCCATCCTACGGTATAGGAGATTACAAACGGAATGCACAAACCATCATTTGCATCCCTAACGGTACTCCAGTATTTTGCAGGGACCAGTCATCCCCCGATCAAAATAAGATCGCCGATCCTGGATGTGCATTTGCATCCGCGATTCGGTCTAACCTGGAATCTTGTAGCTGACTTTGGCATATTGGGATCAACTATCTTAGCAGTCATTACCCATGGTACCACTGATGTGCAACATGGTCACACAATCTACCACGATCGGACCGTCACCATCTACCTAGGTATTCCATTTTTAAACCTCTTGCCTTCTCTTTCATTGTTGTACTAGTAGTATACTTAGTAGTACTAGTAGGAGTACTTTTTACCTTGGAGGACGCGTATAGCTAGCTAGGCCCTTGAAGACTTGAACCCACTAGCTGCCACCATTTTGTTTTTCCATGTCTTACTATCTCATCCATGTAGCCAAGAGTGGCTATATATATGTAAGTGCATCTAGTGCCCCTTAGTGATTTTGGTGTATTGAAGACTTATAGGTTAAGGGACTGATGCGTTTGTGAGTGTACACAGGTCTATAAGTCTATGAGGAGTTTGATATTTACAGAGAAAGTCGACCCCTAAAAATGAAGTTCTTCAACTAAAGACTTTGGATTTATAAAGACTTTCTGAAGACTTTGAAAGTGAAGAAATTGGTGTGAACGTGAAGACTAGGCAATCATTCGAGGAACATGAATCGTGAAGACTTTTGTTTTTGTAGTTCCATTTTCTCTTTCTTGAGTCATAGGAAACACCGTACTGTTAAAGGGGGTCGAGGAAATACTAAGGAAAATTTTCCATGTGATGCTCAACTCAAAATCATACACCTACCAATCCCTTCGAGTGAAGCCATTGGAAATATCATACAGTTGAGTCATATTATTCAGTGACAGAGACGAAGTTCTTCTGGTCTCTGAGGAATTTGTTCTGACTAATGAGTTAGGAATTCACCAGTGTGAATTGCCTACACAGCGAGGAACATGTTAGCCCTGTGGATTTTGATAGTCAAAATTCCGACTAATGCTGTGCTATGCGCCAGCGGTTCCAAAATATCTACCCACCTAACAGTCATATCAGACAAGGGCATTTATGTCTTATCATGTTGGGCTGCTCCCTATGCTATAAATAGACGCCCCCTTCAACCACTAGCTGGTTGGCTGCTCCGAGATAAACTGACACTTGTCAATTGAGAGCATCCCATCCTCCGAGGACTTTGAGCGAAAATCAGTGAGTGAGGAAAATCCAAAACCAAACCCCTACAAACCCAAAGTGATTGAGGATCACTGAAGAAATTGATCCTGCGTGGATCCGACGCTTGTTACCTTTGAAGACTGTGCTTCTTCCAGACGGTTAGGCGTCAAGGTCTAGAGCATCCAAGAGGAATTGTGGATCGCCGAGTGACCGGGTTTGTGAAGGTTCGGAAGTCACCTGAAGACTTATCACGAGTGATTGGGCGAGGTCTGTGTGACCTTAGCTCAAGGAGAATATGGTGAGGACTGTGTGTCCGGGACTGGGTGTCCTCAAGTTTAAATACTCAGCCGCTCCAACCAGATGTACAACTAAGACAGCAGTTGGAACTGGTCTACCAAATCATTGTCTTCACCGAGCTAACTGGTTCTATCTCCTCAACTCTTTCATTTCCTCATGTATGTTGTTGTGTGCCTGTTCATATCTGTCTGAAGACATTGACTGAAGACTTTCTCAATTTCCTCAGTTCTATTTCTTCATTCTGTTCGTCTTCTTCCTTGTGTTATCATGTGTTTACGCTTTCCGTACTCTGTGCTTGTCTTCATTTCATCATGATGACTATGCTTGTGTTCTGTTATGTTCCTTTCTGAGTACTTATTCCGCCGCAAGTAGTTCTTCATTTAGGAATTTCCTCACCAGCAAATTCCTCAGTGAAGAATTCATAAAAATGGCCTATTCACCCCCCTCTAGTCGATATAATGCACTTTCAATTGGTATCAGAGCAAGGTACTCCCTTGTTCTGTGTGATTTTGGTTCAACCGCATGGAGTTTTAGTTATGTCAATCGCAGGTATGATCAAGGTCTCGGCTAGGTGTCCTACCTTCGATGGAACGGACTACCCCTACTGGAAGAACAAGATGCGAATGCATCCTGAGGCAATTGACAACGATCTCTGGTATGTTGTGGAAAATGGTGTGCCCTCAGTCACACCTTCTCTAAACGCTACTGGTGTGAAGAGATTCAAGCAACTCGATTCTCAAGCGAAGAATATCATTTGTGGTCATCTGAGCAAAGGACAATATGGTAGAGTGAGTGCTTTGGAAACTGCTAAGCTTATCTGGGATAGGCTGTCCAAACTAAATGAAGGAGTCTCAACTCAACGTGACTCTCGACTTGATGTTCTTCGCAATCTCTTCAACCGCTTCAAAAGACTCGACAATGAAAATGTTCAGCAAACCTTCGATCGCCTCACTGACATCTCAAATGAGCTTCAAGCGCTTGGCACCACTGACATCACCGACCATGAGGTGGTGAAGAAATTGCTGAGATCGCTAGATTCTTCATTTGATACTCTGGCACTGATGATTCAAGAGCGTGCTGACTACAAGTCACTTGATCCCGCTGATATCCTTGAGAGGCTAAATACTCATGAGTTCCAACTTGCTGAGAAGAGAGATCTCTACGGTTCGAGCTATGGCAGATCACGTGCTTTGAAGGCCAAGGTAGTCTCTGAGTGTGAAGATGAAGACTCTTCTAGCAGCCTTGGTGACCCTGAAGAACTGAGCCAGGAACTTGCACTGCTCGTGAAGAATTTTCAGAAGTTCTCTAGACTGGTCGCTTTGGAAAACCCTCAAGGAGCAATGATTCCTCATCCAGTGACTACAAGAAGAGGCTATGCCACAAATGCAAGAAACCTGGTCACTACATCCAAGATTGTCCTCAGTGGGATAAGGAATCAAAGAAGAAGAAATACAAGGATTACAGTTCCGATGACGCAAAGAAGAAGAAGAAATCTTCAAAGTCTTCATCACCAAAATTCTCGAGGTCTTCATATCACAAGAAGAGAAGCTCCAAGAAGGCTCGGGCATTCATTGGCAAGGAAATGGACTCTGAGGCTGAATCTGAGGAACATGAGGACGAGGAGGCATCTGAGGAGTCCAAGTCTGGTGTGGCGACTCTAGCTCTCACTACTGCATTTGTCAGCAAGTCTATCTTCAACTCTGAAGAAAACGACTTCACCAACAAGGCTGATGAAGGCAATGATGACTACGCTCCCTCCTATTGCTTCATGGCAAAGGGTGCGAAGGTAACTAAATACGCCTCCTCTGACTCTAGTGAGAATGAATCTGATGAAAATCTCAGGCCCAGCTACTCTAAACTTGCTAAAATTGTTGTGAAACAACAAAAGGCCTTTGAAAAGGTTCAAAACATGCTAGACAAAAGTGATGATATGTTGGGTGAAGAAATGGATCGCACTAAAACCTTGACTGAAAATCTTCAGAGACTTCAGTCCAGGTTTGACAATCTTCAAGGTCATCATAACACTCTCTTATCTGATCATGAGAAGATTTCTTATGAATTTCTTCAAAGAAAGCAAGATCTTGAAAAGCTCAGAGTGGATTATGAAGATCTTCAGAAGGAGCGCGATTCATTACTTGCTCAACAAATCAGCGCTACCCAGGACGTGAAACTGCTAATTCTTCACCTGAATGTTCAAATGCTCCTAATGCTACAAATTCTTCATATGTCTCTGCTATCACTAATTCCTTATCCGAGGACAATGCAAGTATCACTGATGATGCAGGGCTGAAGGAATTGTACATGACATGCATGTACAAAAGCCTCAAAGGGCATCAAAGTCTTTGTGATGTGCTCAAAAAGCAGATCCTCAACAGAAACCCTAGGAAAGAGGGTATTGCCTTTGGGAGGAAACTCAATGCTGATGGAACATATTGGAAGCCTGAGAAGTACCCCAAAACCTCATGGGTTGCTGCAAAGGGACCTCCAGTTGATCCATCCAACTTGTCTGACTTTACATGTGAATCTCCTCATTCTTCTGATGAGTCATTTGACTCTAACTATAAACTGTTAAAAAATCAGAATGGTGAAGTATTTACTAGATATGTTGGGACTAACTGCAGGAACGGTTCCCCTATGAAGAAAATCTAGGTTCCCAAAAGTTGCCTTGAAAATCTTCAAGTGAATGTCCTCATGACACCACCTGTGAAGAAAAGGAACTCCAGATCAAATTCTTCATATGAACCAAATTCTTCATATGGATCCTAGTCCTCATATGGACCAGATTCCTCAAGTGGATCAAATTCCTCAAAAGGATCAAAGTCCTCATATGACCATCATCGTGCTAACCCTTCTGTTTCGCAGGGTAGAGCTAAGGGCTATGAATATGTGCATTATTCTTCAAATCATTATGTTCATAAGTTCTCGAAGAATTTCTCTGCTTATTCATATGCTTATCCTAACCCCTCTTATGTGAAACAAAGTGGACTGGCGTCTATGCCACCTTTCTCATATGGTGCTCGCAGAGTGATGAATTCTTTGCCACCCCTTCAGATGTGGGGGGGTGAAGAAAAAGAACTAATCTCTTATGCAGGGTCAGGTCTCCAGTCGCACTCAATACGACTGAAGAATTTGCTGGAGACCTGAACAGTGCATGATAGGACGCAGGCTAATCATGATGAAATGAACTTTCATTTCACACGTCCTCCTAACAGCTTATCTGTTTTAATTGCTCGAAGAAATTGATCTGATGATATCGATGTCATATTCTTCACTGGTGAAGTATATGAGTTTGTAAGCTGCACTAATTCATCTGCAGGATGATCAACCCAAAGCCAATGAGTGGGTCCTCGATAGTGGATGTACAAATCACATGACTGGAGACAAGAATCTATTGATGGATGATCCTTTATCACCTTCACATCTGAAGCATCTCATCGTTGCTGACAAAGGCAAAAGTCAGGTATTGGGTCTAGGTAAGGTTGCAATCTCTAAGGACATACACATGGACAAAGTCATGCCTGTCGAGTCCTTAGGTTACAACCTCATGTCTGTCTCAATGCTTTGTGATATTGATATGGTTGTTGTCTTTGGCAAGTATCGTTGTGTTGTGATCATGGAGGCTGACAATTCCAAAGTCTTCGAAGGCTTTAGGAGAGGAGACTTGTACATTGTTGATTTCTCTACAGGACCACAACCGACCGTATGCTTACTTGCAAAAGCTTCAGAAGGCTGGCTATGGCATCGACGACTTGGTCATGCTGGCATGAGGAATCTGCACACGCTCGCGAAGAAGAAGCATGTCATTGGCATTGAGAATGTTAAATTCCTCAAGTATCACTTATGCGGAGCCTGTGAAGCTGGGAAGATGACAAAGGCCAAGCATCCAGTGAAGACCATCATGACCACCACTCGACCATTTGAATTGCTTCACATGGATCTCTTCGGTCCTAATCACTATTCTGCTGTTACAAATGATGCATCTCTATATGGCTTTGTTATTGTTGATGATTATTCTCGTTATACATGGGTACACATTGTCACTTACAAACATGAAGTGCAGGAAGTCTTCAAACGATTTTCCTCGAGGGCTTCAACCAACTTTGGTGTGAAGATGAAGCACATCAGGAGTGACAATGGAACTGAGTTCAAGAATTCCGATCTTGATGACTATCTTGATGAACTTGGTATTACTCATGAGTTATCTGCTCCTTATACTCCTCAACAGAATGGCGCCGTGGAGCGCAAGAACAGAACTCTTGTTGAGATGGCTTGCACTACGCTTGATGAATACAAGACGCCTCGTCGTTTCTGGAGTGAGGCAATTGATACTGCGTGCCACATCATCAACAGAGTATATCTTCACAAATTCTTCAAGAAGACTGCCTATGAACTCCTCACTAACAAGAAACCCAATGTGAGTTACTTCAAAGTCTTCGGTGCTAAATGTTGGATTAGAGATCCTCGTCACAATTCTAAATTTGCACCAAAAGCACATGAGGGTTTCATGCTTGGTTACGGAAAAGACTCGCACACCTACAAAGTCTTCAACAACGTTCTTCATAAGGTTGTTGAAACTGTGGATGTGCGGTTCGATGAAACTAATGGCTCACAAAGAGAGCACCTACCTTCTATGATAGATGAACCAGCACCTGAGGAATCCATCAAGTTCAAAGCCACTGAGGATGTCATTCCTGAGGAATCCATCACATTCATCGATGAAGCATATGAGATTGTAAGTTACACTAATTCATCTGCAGGATGATCAACCCAAAGCCACTGAATGGGTCCTCGATAGTGGATGTACAAATCACATGACTGGTGACAAGAATCTTTTGATGGATGCTTCCTTATCACCGTCACATCTGAAGCACATCATCTTTGCTGACAAAGGCAAAAGTCAGGTATTGGGTCTTGGTAAGGTTGCGATCTCTAAGGATAAACACATGGACAAAGTCATGCTTGTTGAGTCCTTAGGATACAACCTCATGTCAGTCTCAATGCTGTGTGATCTTGATATGGTTGTTGTCTTTGGCAAGTATCGCTGTGTTGTGATTATGGAAGCTGACGATTCCAAAGTCTTCGAAGGCTTTAGGAGAGGAGATTTGTATATTGTTGATTTCTCTACAGGACCACAACCAGCCGTGTGTCTACTTGCAAAAGCTTCAGAAGGCTGGCTATGGCATCGACGACTTGGTCACGTAGGCATGAGGAATTTGCACACGCTTGCGAAGAAGAAGCATGTCATTGGCATTGAGAATGTCAAATTCCTCAAGGATCACTTATGCGGAGCCTGTGAAGCTGGAAAAATTGACCAAGGCCAAGCATCCAGCGAAGACTATCATGACCACTACTCGTCCATTCGAATTGCTTCACATGGACCTCTTCGGACCTAATCATTACTCATCAGTCACTAATGATGCATCTCTATATGGTTTTGTCATTGTTGATGATTATTCTCGATATACATGGGTACACATTGTTACTTACAAACATGAAGTGCAGGAAGTCTTCAAACGTTTTTCCTCGAGGGCTTCAACCAACTTTGGTGTGAAGATCAAGCACATCAGAAGTGACAATGGAACTGAGTTCAAGAATTCTGGTCTTGATGACTATCTTGATGAACTTGGTATTACTCATGAGTTATCTTCTCCCTATACTCCTCAGCAAAATAGCGTCGTGGAGCGCAAGAACAGAACTCTTGTTGAGATGGCTCGCACTATGCTTGATGAATACAAAACGCCTCATCATTTTTGGATTGATGCAATTGATACTGCGTGCCACATCATCAACAGAGTATATCTTCACAAATTCTTCAAGAAGACGGCCTATGAACTCCTCACTGACAAGAAACCCAATGTGAGTTATTTCAAAGTCTTCGGTGCTAAATGTTCGATTAGAGATCCTCACCACAATTCTAAATTTGCACCGAAAGCACATGAAGGTTTTATGCTTGGTTACGGAAAGGACTCGCACACCTACAGAGTCTTCAGCATTGTTCTTCACAAGATTGTTGACACTGTAGATGTGCGGTTTGATGAAACTAATGGCTCGCAAAGAGAGCACCTACCTTCTGTGTTAGATGAACCAGCATCTGAGGATTCTATGAAGTTCAAGGCAACTGAGGATATCATTCCTACTGAAGAATTTGCTGAAGAATTCTTTCCAGTTCATGAAGAACATCGAGCTGATACACCTGAAGAAAATGCTGAGGAAAATGGTGCTGAAGAAAATGCTGACCAAACTCCTCAGCGACAACCAGCTCATCCCCGCGTTGCAAAAGAAGTGCAAGTGGAGAAGATCATCGATGACATTAGAGCACCAGGTCCTCTCACACGCTCAAAAGCTTCACATTTATCTAACTTTTGTGGGCACTATGCTTTTGTCTCTACCACAGAGCCCACTAAGGTAGATGAAGCATTTTTGGAGCCGGAGTGGATTCAGGCTATGGAAGAAGAATTACATCAGTTAGATCTCAACAATGTCTGGGAACTGGTCAAACGTCCAGATCCTCGCAAGCATAATATCATTGGCACAAAGTGGATCTACCGCAACAAGCAAGATGAAAATGGCCTTGTGGTGAGGAATAATGCACGACTGGTAGCTCAAGGCTACACACAGGTTGAATGAATTGATTTCGATGAAACTTTTGCACCTGTTGCTAGACTTGAGGCTATTCGCATATTACTTGCTTATGCTAACCATCATAATATCCTCTTATATCAAATGGATGTGAAAAGTGCATTCTTCAATGGTAAGCTTGAGGAAGAAGTATATGTTGCTCAACCCCCAGGTTTTGAAGATCCAAAGAATCCCGACAAAGTCTTCAGACTTAATAAGGCCCTCTATGGCCTCAAGCAAGCCCCTCGGGCGTGGTATGATACATTGAAGGAATTCCTCGTGAAGAATGGCTTCACACCCGGTTCACTCAACCCTACTCTCTTTACTAAATCATATGTTGGTGAATTGTTTGTGTGCCAAATATATGTTGATGATATTATCTTTGGCTGTACCGACCAACGTTATAGTGATGAATTTGCCTATATGATGAGTGAAGAATATCAAATGTCTATGATGGGAGAGTTGAAATTCTTCTTAGGTCTTCAAATTCATTAACAGCGCAATGGCATATTCATATCTCAGGAGAAATACCTCAAAGATGTACTGAGGAAATTCGGCATGCAAGATTGCAAAGGCGTCAAAATTCCTATGCCCACAAATGGCCATCTATGCACTGATGAAAATGGTATTGACTTCGATCACAAGGTATACCGCTCCATGATTGGTTCTTTACTGTACTTATGTGCATCTAGGCCAGATATAATGCTTAGTGTTTGCATGTGTGCCCAATTTCAAGCTGCACCGAAGGAATCACACCATAAGGTTGTGAAGCATATTCTTCGATATCTAGCTCACACACCAACACTAGGATTATGGTACCCCAAGGGCTCTGCTTTTGATCTCATTGGATATTCTGACTCTGACTATGCTGGTGATCGTGTGGACCGCAAGTCAACTTCTGGCACTTGTCATTTCCTCGGACGATCTTTGGTCTGTTGGTCCTCGAAGAAACAGAACTGCGTATCACTGTCCACTGCGGAAGCTGAATACATTGCTGCTGGCTCTTGCTGTGCTCAACTGCTTTGGATGAAGCAAACACTCTAGGGCTATGGCGTCAATGTGAAGAATGTGCCTCTCCTCTGCGACAATGAGAGTGCTATCAAGATTGCTCACAACCCAGTTCAGCACTCGAAGACAAAGCACATTCAGATTCGTCATTATTTTCTTCGTGATCATGTGTTGAAGGGCGACATCTCCATCGAGCACGTGAAGACTGAAGAACAGCTAGCTGATATCTTCACTAAGCCCTTGGATGAGAAGAGATTTAGCAAGTTGCGGTGTGAGCTAAATATCTTAGAATCTTCGAATGTTCTTTGAAAAGGACACACATCCTAACACTTATGCGAAATTGATGACTTAGACGTGCAACACATGAAGAAACGTTTTTCTTCAATCAATGAAGAATAACACTCTAAGTGTGAAGAAATTAATGAAGAATTTGATTCTCAGAACCCTACGACAATTGTACGCGGTGTCTGAAATCATCATTCTTATACGGTGGGTCACGCCACCACAAAAAGTTGAAAATCTTCAATTTGAGTTTTTCCTCAGTCTTGAAATTCTTCAGTTTTTCAAATTCTTCAACTTTTCAAAATCTTCACTGTTTTCTTCGTTTTTCTTCATTGGCTATATATATATATATGAGAGTTCATGTCCTCTACAGCATTCACTTATAGCTATTTCTTCAAGTCGTTTTTTCTGCTAAGTGAATGTGATCGGACCCTTCCCCCTCTATGCTATACACAACCCAATCTATTCACAAATTCTTTATATGCGTTCTATTTGAAACTCGTTCAAAATCTTCACTGTGTCCTTGTCAGCTGAAGAAATTGCGAACGAAACTTTAAAACAAATCTTATCCAAATTTTCGGTTTTGCTGCTCAAACCGTTCCGCATCCCACGATGCATTATTTTACTCACCCACGATCGTACACGATCTCCACTACACAGTACGTGGGTGACACATGTCGTGAGAAGGAGAATGGTCAGGGGCACGTTCGTCCTAAATCTTCGGGCGAACAGTTTTTCACTGCCTCTATAAATACCCCTCTCTCCATCCTCACTTCTTTTACTCCGCTCGACCTCTCTCTCCCGCTCAAGCTCCTCAAACCCTAGCGCCGCCACTACTCCATCGTCGCCGGTGAGGAACAGCTTCGCTGCCTCGACCTCGTCGCCGTCATACTCACGCCGACCGCGGAAATCTTCACTCCGCCGCCGCGGTAGCTGTCTTCCTCTACCAAGTTAGGGCGTGGGAGATCTAACCTGACGAGCTTCACATCTGTTCTTCTCAGTTCGTCGTGTTCTTCACTTCGGGTAATTAAAAGTTACTTTTATTACTCACCTTGATTCTCAAACTTTCCTGAAAATCTTCAAAGGTGTTTATTCTTCAAATCTTCACACATATGAACACCACACATCATATGATCTTGAAATGTTTCTCTAAGCAATCATTTTATTCAAGATTCCCTAATTGTGTGGATCTTCGATCTGTACAACTCTGGAACCTAAGACAAAAACGCTTAGTGAAATTCCTCAAGGTTCATCTGGTCAAATTCCTCAAAACTTGTTCTTTTCGAAAAACCTCCTCAGAACGCATATGACCTCTCCGAATTCCTCGCAGCTGTACTCTGTTCACAGGTACTCATGTCTGCTGCTGAATCACTAGGTTCTCATCAACTTAACTCATTTGCAGCGTTCCTCGAAGAAAAACTGCATACTTCTTCAGAGAACTTGATTGTTCAAATTCCTCAACTGAAGAATATGGCAGACGGTAAGAAGCCGCAGAAAGGAGGAAAGAAACCTGAGGTTATGACTGCGTCTGAAATCCCTGAGGAAATTTATGCTGACTATTGCACACCTGATGAAGCAAAATTTGGAAAAGAAAACAAAAATCAGCGCAAGGTGCGCATTCTGAAGATTGAACGGAGATGGGCAAGGGAATGGAGGGAATATAGATATGTGACTCCAAAGTACATGAAGAAATTCGCCCTCAATCCTCCATGCCCAAGAGCTCCATTGGCACCTGGCCAAGTAGCTGACCCCACAAGCATCAAACGTGGTGAGGACTTTCCTAAAGAATGGGCTAAGCGCCAAGCTAAATTGGCAAGACAAGCAAAGGAGGCAGTGAAGAAATTCAATGAGGATTCTGCCACTGCTACTGCTACTGAGGCCTCGGTCAAACCGAGGAAATCCATGCCAAAGAAGCCTGCTCGTAAGCCAAGTGCTTCACCAACAGTGCCCTCACGACAAATTCCTCACACTGCTACAGCTCCACCAAAGTCCTCAACAGCTCCTTCAACGTCCTCAGCTCCTGTGCATCTGGCTACATGTCAAAGTACTGATGGTTTCTCGATTGCCTCTGGTGTTTCAGCAAGTTCCTCAGCTGCACCAATTTCCTCATCAGGCCCCACACTGTTGAAGACCAAAGTAACAGCTGGACGAGGTCCTCGGCCAAATCCAAAGAAGAAACAGGTCGCATTCCATGTGCCTTCTGATGATGAAGCTTCTGATGATGAACTTGCAGAAATCATCAGAGACAGACAGGTGAAGGCCGCTAGAGCCAAAGGCACATCTGTGCCACTGCTTTTGGATCCGAGAAAAATCCTCGATTATATTGATCTCTGGCACAAGGATCCAAACACCCCAATGCCTGATTTTCATCTGACCCCTGGACAAAGTCATATGTTGACCCATTTCATCACTGAAGAGAAATGGAAGTTTGAAAAGGCAAGAGAGATCAAGAAAGCTCAATACAGAAAGGAGAAGCTCCTGAAGAAAAACGTTGTCAGAATGACACCTGAGGAACTTCTCAAGGTCCAGACCGAAATTCAAGACCTCAGCGAAAACTTCGATGCTTACTATGCTGATTGGCAAGGGGCCAAAGTCAGATTCGTCAACCTGACGAAGAAATTCACCAATGTTGCTGCCCCAACGCAACATGAAATTCCTCAAGCTGGAGCCTCAGCTCAGCCGACTGAAGAACATGCCAGCACCGCTGATGAAGTTCAGGCTGCTGATGAAAATGCCAGTTCTAGGGCTGATGATCCCATTCCAGCCGCTGAAGAAATTGCCAGGGCATCCACTAGCGGTGCGCCTGAAGAAACTGAAGAGATCGGAGCAACTGCATCAGTTGCGCCTGAGGAAATTCATCCAGATTCCTCAGCTCCTCCCGCGCCCACACCAACTCCAATTCTTCCATCTGCTTCTGATGCGAAGAAGACCAAGGCTGCAGAGCGAGCTGCAGTGAAGAAAAGGAAGGCATCAGCTGCGTCAAACTCTTCGGCTGCGAAGAAAATGAAGCCAATGACCAGCTGACTCGAAAACCCAATTGATGCTGTTCCGATTTCCTCCATGCCATCAAAGGACCTTGTTCATTTTGGAGAAGACTATGAGATCCCAAGCGGATCTGATGAAGAAAATCATTCTACTGCTTCGTCAGAGCAGATTGATGAAGAAATTGAAGTGGAAGCAATCCCTTCAACCCCAATCATTTCCTCGCCTATGCCTCAGTTCACAGCTGAAGAGGCCGGTGTTGAGGAACTTGAAGAAGATGTGGATATTGGAAGCACAACGCCAGTGATGAACGATGACTTTTGGGAAAGTCAGCATCCAAATTCTCCACTCTTCACCCCAATCCAACAGATACCTCAGTCCCCTGCTCCAACTGTTCAAATGGGCTCTGAAGAAACTCATCCCACTTCATCTGTCCATGAAGAAATTCCAGCCACTAGTGCTGATGAACCTGCTGCTGCTGATCCTCAGACTGCACCTGTTGAGGAACAAGAAATTCCTCAGCCTGAAGAACCTGAGCTCGCGATTCCTGAGGTGGTGATGCAACTCACTGACACCCCTTTGCCAAAGCCAAAGAATCCGTTCTCAAGCAAACAGAAGTTCAAGGCTGAAGATTTCTTTGCCGAGCACGTATTCTTCACTGATTATAATCCATATGATTCTGCTCGCATAAGGAAGAGGCGTTTCTGGACTGCCAGCCAAGCCAATTTCTATTCCTCAGTGCTCTTCAACAAAGACAAAGTCTTCGATCATGCACATATTCCTCCTGTGGACATGGAGTCTCTGCCCGGCTTTGAGCCAGTCCTCAGTGTTCTTCACGATGCAGGACTTCTGAATTTCTGCATTGATATCTGTGACTGGAATGAAGAACTCATTCTTCAATTCTATGCAACTCTGCACATCACCGGAGACGCTGAAGACGTGAACTCATGGGTATTAGACTGGATGTCTGAAAATACTCACTACAAGGCACCAGCAACTGAATTGCTTCATGCTCTACCACTCAGTCCTCCACTTGATGGTGCTCGTTGTATCTACAACGAACTAGAACTTTCAAATCACTATATGCAAGTGCTGATGAAGCCTTTGAAGCCAAGGCAGGCCCCACGAACCAAATTCCTCGTCAAGGAATTACTCTATGTGCCTCGGACTATCTATCGAATTCTGACGAAGACAATGAGTCCTATCAAAGGCCACGACTCAAATGATGAAGAAGTCGTTGGCATCATGAAGAATATGCTTTTCAACATCATTCATGGCGTTCCCGTCAACTTCCATGATTTCTTCATGAGGACTCTGGCCAATATTGCTATGTCACCATTCGAGCTGAAGCCCTATGCTCCTTGGATTATGAGATTCATCAGGGCAAGATCTTCACTGAATTACAAAGCTGACACTCTGAACCACGATAGCTTCTTGCCTCCCATTGAAGTCCTCAAACAGACAGTTTCATCAGCTGATGATAAAGGCAAGGCTGCTGCTGTGATCGATGAAGGCATTCGTCCATTGGATGGTCAATTTCGCAAGGCTGCATCTTACTCTACCAATGATGATTCTGCCACACATGACTCTGCCGCAAATACCTCAGCCAAGCAAAGTCCTCAAGCCACAGCACCCAGGGTGATGACTGACCGTGAGTTACTCCTCAGTCTTCATCAGAAGGTTGATCGCAATCACAAATGGGTAAAGCGTCAGTTTGGTGCACTTCTTCACAATATGACCTCAACACACAATGCAGTGAATAAGAACCAATACTACCTTCATGAAACCTTTAACCGCACCTGGGCTGTCCTCACTCATGTCTATAGCGCTGAAGAACTGAAGACTATGGGTCTCAAGGAAGAATTTGACTGGTCTGCACCTCCTGCGAAGAAATTCAAGAAGGTCAAAATTCCTCCACTGGTGGCCAGCTCTTATTCTTCATCGCGTGACACTGATGAGTATGAAGATTTGGACGACACTGCGGCAGGCCCTGCTACAACAAACAACCCCGACAACGCTGGCGCTCCTCCATCGACTTGAAATTCTTCAGGGGCGTTAGTCCTCAGTTTCAATACTTTTGGTCATTTGATGACAAAGGGGGAGAAATCTGAGTTAGTCTTCAAGCGGGTCTATATTAAGGGCATTTTTTTAAGTTACAACTCTCGTTCTTCTGAAACTTTTATTTGGATCGAGTTGTAATCTTAAACCCGATGGTGCACTGATACTTTTGTTGCATTATGCTTTGCATGCTTATTCCTCGTTAATGACATTGCACGCATGCTAAATCTCATCAGGCACCATATTTCATCATGCATTTCAAATTCTTCATATTATATATCAAATGCGTGTATGAATTACAAGATATAGGGGGAGATCTCCATGATTCAACTCTTCAAATGTGCATTGCCTCAAAAGCAAATTCCTCACTATGCACATCTTCAGGGGGAGTTCTTCTATATCTTGTAATCAAATTCCTCAATATCAGTGTATACACTTCATATGTTTATCCCCGTTGAAAACTTAACCTATGTTGTCATCAATCACCAAAAAGGGGGAGATTGTAAGTGCATCTAGTGCCCCTTAGTGATTTTGGTGTATTGAAGACTTATAGGTTAAGGGACTAATGCGTTTGTGAGTGTACACAGGTCTATAAGTCTATGAGGAGTTTGATATTTACAGAGAAAGTCGAACCCTAAAAATGAAATTCTTCAACTGAAGACTTTGATATTCTGAAGACTTTCTGAAGACTTTGAAAGTGAAGAAATTGTTGTGACCTTGAAGACTTGGTATTCATTTGTGGAACATGAAGCGTGAAGACTTTTGTTTTCCTAGTTTCATTTTCTCTTTCTTGAGTCATAGGAAAAACCGTACTGTTAAAGGGGGTCGAGGAAATACTAAGGAAAAATTTCCATGTGATGCTCAACTCAAAATCCTACACCTACCAATCCCTTCGAGTGAAGCCTTTGGAAATCTCATACAGTTCATTCACTTTCTTCAGTGACAGAGACGAAGTTCTTCTGGTCGCTGATGAATTTGTTCTGACTAAGGAGTTAGGAATTCGTCAGTGCGAATTACCTACATAGTGAGGAACATGATAGCCCTGAGGAATTTGAGAGTCAAATTTCCGACCGTTGCTGTGCTGCATGCCAGCTGTCCCAACATATCTTATCCACCTAATGGTCATATCATTGAAGGGCATTTATGTCTTATCATGTCGGGCTGCTCCCCAGGCTATAAATAGCCGCCCCCTACAACCACTAGCTAGCTGGCTGCTTCGAGAGAACTTGACACTTGTCATTTGAGAGCAACCCATCCTCCGAGGACTTTGAGCGAAAATCATTGAGTGAGGAAAATCCAAAACCAAACCCCTACAAACCCAAAGTGATTGAGCATCACTGAAGAAATTGATCATGCGTGGATCCGACGCTTGTTACCTTTGAAGACTGTGCTTCTTCCAGACGGTTAGGCGTCAAGGTCTAGAGCATCCAAGAGGAATTGTGGATCGCCGAGTGACCAAGTCTGTGAAGGTTTGGAAGTCGCCTGAAGACTTACCACGAGTGATTGGACGAGGTCTGTGTGACCTTAGTTCAAGGAGAATACAGTGAGGACTGGGTGTCCTGAGCTGCATGCTCAGTGACTAGGTGTCTGGGACTGTGTGTCCTCGAGTTTAAATACTCAGCCGCTCCAACCAGACGTACAACTGAGACAGCAGTTGGAACTGGTCTACCAAATCATTGTCTTCACCAACCTAACTGGTTCTATTTCCTCAACCCTTTCATTTCCTCATTACTGTGTTGAGTGTTTGTTCATATCTGTGTTTGAAGACTTTGACTGAAGACTTTCTCAATTTCCTCAGTTCAATTTCTTCAGTCTGTTTGTCTTCATCTTGTGTTATCCTGTGATTACGCTTTCTGTACTCTGTCCTAGTCTTCATTTCATCATGATGACCATGCTTGTATTCTGTTATGCTTACTACTGAGTACTTATTCCGCTGCTAATAGTACTTCGCTAAGGAATTTCCTCACCGGCAAATTCCTCAGTGAAGAATTCATAAAAATCGCCTATTCACCCCCCCTCTAGTCGACATAACGCAATTCCACAAATTCCTCAGACTGCTCCTCCAAAGTCCTCAGCTCCTCCGTCAAAATCTTCAGCACCTGTGCATCTCGCCACGTGCCAAAGGACTCAAGGCTTCTCTATTGCCTGAGGAGCATCTGCAAGCTCCTCAGCTGCTCAAACTTCCTAAGATGGTCCCTCACTGCTGAAGAAAAAGGCCACTGCTAGACGAGGTATTCGACCAAGTCCTCACAATAAGCAATTCGCTTTCCAAGTGCCCTCTGATGATGATGAGGCGGATGATGAAGAACTTGCTGAAATCATCAGAAACAGGCAAGCCAGGGCCGCTAGTGCCAATGGCAGCAATGTGCCGCTGATGTTGGATCCAAAGTTGATCCTCGACTACATTGATCTGTGGCACAAGGATCCTAACACGCCTTTGCCGGAGATGAACCTCAGTCCTGGTCAAAGTCATGTTCTGACTGCCTTCATTGAGGAAGAAAATGGAAATTTGAACAAGGTAGAAGTTTGAAGAAAGCGCAGTACAAGAAACAGCGCTACCTCAAGGACAATGTCCTCACTCTCACTCCTGATCAGCTCCTTGCCTTGTAAGTGGAAATCAAACAACTGAGCGATGAATTTGATTGCTACTATGCTGATTGGAAGGGCGCCAAGGTACGTTTCGTCAATCTAACAAAGAAATTCACTTCAAGTGTTGCTCCACCTGTGCACGTTGAAGTTACTCAGGCTGAAGCATCTGCTCAGCCTACTGAAGAACTTGCCAGCACCGCTGATGACCTTTAGGCTGCTGAAGAAAATGAGAGTGCCAGGGCTGATGACTCCATTCCAGCTGCTGAAGATATTGCCAGGGCATCCACTAGTGATGCTCCTGAGGAAAGTGAACAAATCAGGACAACTGCATTAGTTGTGCCTGAGGAAAATGAACCAAAGTCATCTGCACCTCCTGCGCCTACACCAACTCTGATCCTTCCATCTGCATCAGATGCGAAGAAGACCAAGGCTGCAGAACGTGTAGCTGTGAAGAAAAGGAAGGCATCAACTTCTTCAAATTCTTCAGCTCCAAAGAATATGAAGACTCTGATCAGTTCAATTGACAATCCAATTGATGCCATTCCAGTCTCATCAATGCCATCAAAGGACCTTGTTCCATTTGGTGAAGATTATGTGATTCCTGATGAATCTGATGAAGAAACTCCTTCTGCTGCTTCGTCAGAGCAGTTGGACAAAGAAATTGAAGTGGATAAGATCCCTTCAACCCCAGTCATTTCCTCACCTATGCCTCAAATTAATGCTGAAGAGGCAGGTGTTGAAGAAATTGAAGATGAGGATGTGGACATTGGGTGTACCACTCCTGTGCTCAATGATGAATTTTGGGACAATCAACATCCAAACTCTCCATTGTTCACTCCACTCCAAGCTATTCCTCAGTCCCCTACTGCCACTGAAGTGCAAATGGGATCTGAAGAACCTCATGCAACCCCAAGTGTTCATGATGAAATTCCAGCCACTAGTGCTAAAGAAATTGTCAATGCAGAATTGACAACCCAGGCTAAAGCTGCAGAAGAGCCTGAAATTCCTTAGCCTGAGGAACCTGAGATTGCGATTCCTGAAGTGGTGCTGCAATTGACTGACACTCCTCCGCCTAAGCCAAAGGATCCCTTCTCCAAGAAGCAAAAATTCAAGGCTGATGATTTCTTCGGCGAGCATGTATTCTTCACGGACTTCAACCCCTATGACAATGCTCGTCTTAGAATGAAGTGTTTCTGTACTGCCAGCCAGGCCAACTTCTATTCCTCAGTGCTCCTCAACAAGGACAAAGTCTTTGATCTTGAGCATATTCCTCATGTGGACATGGAATCCATGCCTTGCTTCTCTCAAGTCCTCAGCATGATTCATGACGCTGGCTTGCTCAATTTCTACTCTAACATAGTTGATTGGAATGAAGAGCTTATTCTTTAGTTCTACGGAACTTTGCATATCACAGGCGATGCTGCTGACGTCAACTCGTGGGTGTTGGACTGGATGACTGAACACACTCATTACAAGGCACCAGCCTCTGAATTGCTTCGTGCCTTACCAATCGATCCTCCACCTGACGGTGCTTGTTTCCTGTATGATGAGCCAGAACTCACTGATCACTATATGCAAGTGCTCATGAAGCCGCTGAAGCCAGGACAAGCTCCAAGGACCAAATTCCTCGTGAAGGAATTTCTCTATGTGCCAAGAACAATCTACCGCATTCTGACGAAGACCATGAGTCCCATCAAAGGCCATGACTCATCCGATGAAGAAATTATCGAAATGATGAAGAATATGCTTTTCAACATCATGCATGACATCCCCATAAATTATCATGACTTCTTCATGAGGACTCTGGCGAATGTTGCACTTTCTCCATTTGAGCTGAAGCCTTACGCGTCGTGGATCATGAGATTCCTCAGAACAAGGTCTTCACTCAACTACAAGGCTGATTTTCAGAATCACCTCAGCTACTTGCCCCTATTGAAGTCCTCAAGTGGACAATTTCCTCATCTGATGAGAAGGGCAAGTCACCAGCCATGATCGATGAAGGCATTCGTCCATTGGATGGTCAGTTCCGCAAAGCTGCATCTTACTCCAGCAATGATGACTCTGCCACTCATGATACTACTGCCAATGCTACCAAGACAAGTCCTCAAGCTACTGCTCCTCGTGTGCTGACTGATCGTGAACTACTGATAAGTCTTCACCAGAAGGTGGATCGAAACTACAAGTGGGTTAAGCGTCAATTTGGCTCTATTCTTCACAACATGACTTCTACACATAATGCAGTGAAGAAAAACCACTACTACCTCCATGAAGTGTTTGATCGCACCTGGGCTATTCTGTCACATCTATATGGTGAAGAAGATCTGAAGCAAATGGGCTTCAAGGAAGACTTTGACTGGTCTGCACCTCCACCGAAGAGATTCAAGAAAGTCAAGGTTCTTCCCTTGGTGGCTAGCTCATATTCTTCATCACACGCCATGGACGAGCATGAAGACTTGGACGACACTGCAGTAGTCCCTACAACGACTCAAGACCCTGACAACGCTAGCGCTCCTCCATCAACATGATATTCTTCAGGGGCGTTAGTTCTCAGTTTCAACCCTTTTGGTCTTTTGATGACAAAGGGGGAGAAATTTGAGTTAGTCTTCAAGCGGGTCTATCTTATATGGGCGTTTTTTGCTAAGTTACAACTCTCGTTCTTTTGATGACTTTGCTGGATCGAGTTGTAATCTTAAACTCTATGGTGACCTGATACTTTTGCTATGTTCTTCTACATGCTTATTCCTCTTTAATGTTAATGCATGCATGCTGAATTACATCACTCACCATATTTCATCATGCATTTCAAATTCTTCATATTATATATCAAATGCGTGTATGAATTACAAGATATAGGGGGAGATCTCCATGATTATACTCTTCAAGTGTGCATTGCTTCAAAAGCAAATTCCTCACTATGCACATCTTCAGGGGGAGTTCTTCTATATCTTGCAATCAAATACCTCAACATCGGTATCTACACTTCATATATTTATCCCCGTTGGAAACTTAACCTATATTGTCATCAATCACCAAAAAGGGGGAGATTGTAAGTGCATCTAGTGCCCCTTAGTGATTTTGGTGTATTGAAGACTTATAGGTTAAGGGACTGATGCGTTTGTGAGTGTACACAGGTCTATAAGTCTATGAGGAGTTTGATATTTATAGAGAAAGTCGACCCCTAAAAATGAAGTTCTTAAACTGAAGACTTTGGATTTCTGAAGACTTTCTGAAGACTTTAAAAGTGATGAAATTGGTGTGACCGTGAAGACTAGGCAATCATTCGAGGAACATGAAGCATGAAGACTTTTGTTTTCGTAGTTTTATTTTCTCTTTCTTGAGTCATAGGAAACACCGTACTGTTAAAGTGGGTCGAGGAAATACTAACGAAAAATTTCCATGTGATGCTCAACTCAAAATCCTACACCTACCAATCCCTTCGAGTGAAGCCATTGGAAATCTCATACAGTTCAATCATATTCTTCAGTGACAGAGACAAAGTTCTTATGGTCTCTGAGGAATTTGTTCTAAATGAGGAGTTAGGAATTCACCAGTGTGAATTGCCTACACAGTGAGGAACATGTTAGCCCTGAGGATTTTGATTGTCAAAATTCCGACCGTTGCTATGCTATGCGGCAGCGGTTCCAAAATATCTACCCACCTAATGGTCATATCAGACAAGGGCATTTATGTCTTATCATGTCGGGCTGCTCGCTAGGCTATAAATAGCCGCCCCCTTCAACCACTAGCTGGTTGGCTGCTCTGAGAGAAATTGACACTTGTCAATTGAGAGCATCCCATCCTCCGAGGACTTTGAGCGAAAATCATCAATTGAGGAAAACCCAAACCCAACACCTACAAACCCAAAGTGATTGAGCATCACTGAAGAGATTGATCCTGCGTGGATCCGATGCTTGTTTCCTTTGAAGACTGTGCTTCTTCCAGACGGTTAGGCGTCAAGGTCTAGAGCATCCAAGAGGAATTGTGGATCGCCGAGTGACCGAGTTTGTGAAGGTTCGGAAGTCACCTGAAGACTTACCACGAGTGATTGGGCGAGGTCTGTGTGACCTTAGCTCAAGGAGAATACAGTGAGGACTGTGTGTCCGGGACTGGGTGTTCTTGAGTTTAAATACTGAGCCGCTCCAACCAAATGTACAACTGAGACAGCAGTTGGAACTGGTCTACCAAATCATTGTCTTCACCGAGCTAAATGGTTCTATCTCCTCAACTCTTTCATTTCTTCATGTATGTTGTTGTGTGCCTGTTCATATCTGTCTGAAGACATTGACTGAAGAGTTTCTCAATTTCCTCAGTTCTATTTCTTCAGCCTGTCCGTCTTCTTCCTTGTGTTATCCTGCGTTTACGCTTTCCGTACTCTGTGCTTGTCTTCATTTCATCATGATGACTATGCTTGTGTTCTATTATGTTCCTTTCTGAGTACTTATTCCGCTGCAAGTAGTTCTTCATTTAGGAATTTCTCACCAGCAAATTCCTGAGTGAAGAATTCATAAAAATCGCCTATTCACCCCCCCTCTAGTCGATATAATGCACTTTCAATATAATAAGCCGGTTATTTTACTTCCTCTATACCGGAGTAGTACTATTTGCTGCATAGTATTACTGGCCGCCATATTTGAGCACAACATTATTATGCATGGACCTTGATTATGTATGTCACCATGTGTCCAGATCTGAGATACCGCGTGTACTAGATGAACGACGCCGAGTTCGACCCCCATGATGCTACTAGGGTGCCGAGGAACACTCTTGGAGAGTACTCGCTTTTCATCGGGGACAGCTACCCCATTGCGAAGCAGAGGCCACCTTCCGTGCACGACACGGAAGGCCTGATGTTCATGAAGCATGGTTGTGTCTTCAGTGTGCACCGCCGGATGAACGACATGCTGGGACACGCTATCCCTGATTTATGCCGCTTCAGCTTGGATGAGTCTCCATCATGTGGAACCGGACTAGAAAGCTGCGACAATGATTCCCGTTGCCCACCGCTACGGATCGTGCCATCCATGAAGAACACCTGGGACTGGAACCTGGAGGAGGACATGTAGCCCATCTATAACGTGTAAGTCGAGTACGGTAATTGTGAACGGTAGCACTGTGAATATATGTAGACTAGTCGTGCACAAATTTATCACATGAATTGGAGATGAACTTGTGTGGCATACTGGCATTTGTCCTTTAGAATTTATTACTAGTAAATGTGTTATGTGTACGTGCAACTTGTGTGGTTGTTGGACGGGCTCCAACACGCTCTTTGAGAGAAAAAAAGGTGGCACAACTTTGGATATACATGACGTGGCGGTATCATACAATAGCATCGTTCACTATAGTTGTAGTACACTCCTACTAGGACGACAACTCCTATAAAACCTTGCGCTTGGATCTTTGCCTCTTCGGGAGGTTCAACAGTTCGTACTCGTGTGAACCTTGCACTTGGCTCTTCGCCTCTTCGGAAGGTCCAACAATTATGATACTACAGTACAATATGCTTCTGGCAATCTGACACCGATTGAACTACTGCACGTCCACCACGAGGGAGAGGGCGAGGGAGATGGAGAGGGAGAGGGCGTTGTAGTCAAAACCCTTTCCTCGTCCTGCGAACCACCGCGCGCGTGGGCTAGGGAGAGGCGTAGTAAGCAAGCTTCTCCTCGTTCGGCGAGTTGACGGGACACATCAAAGCAGTACTAGTACTAGTAGTCCATACTGCGTCCTTTCCGATTAATATGGCTTAATTTGAAATGAGAAAAATACACTGGCGGTCAACGTATGTAAAAATATGCTCTTTACGGTCACTATATATAGTTTTGCGGTGATTATATGATCACTAGCTCATCGTAGAGCACCGTATTGCACCCTACTGACTGGCCACATAGTCGATATGGCATTTTGTTGACTGGTTAAATCGTCACCTGGTTTCTGGGTCCCACCTGTCAGTTGGCAGAGCAAAGAAATCAGTTAAACAAAACTTTACGTAGGCGCGACATGAGTCCAACCCTTGCGTGCGAACCACCCTGGCTGTGTATGTGAGTGCATGCACGTGTACTCCCTCGGTCTTCCAACAAAGAGTGTACATCGGCTATAAAACAAAGAGTGTAGTACATGATGTACATCTACACTTCCAATGCATTTAGCCTTTAATCTAAATTGATATTGATTGACTAATGCACCAACTTGTGCTCTATGCATAGGCTACATGTCTATCCTTAATTACAGCATGCAACGACCTTCATTTAATCTTCTTCTCTCAATGGTCGCATGCACACATAAGTCTGCTACTTTTGGGCGTTAATTATGCCCTGGTCAATGTGTAAATCTCTAAATGCACAGTCTTTCACGAACGTTGGGAGTAGGTTGAGCACTTGAGCGTGAGCGTGTGTGTTGCGTCATGTGCTGTGTGCCGCATGGGTGCGTGAGTGTTGCATGCGTCCATGTGTACGTGTGAGTGTTGCATGTTGCATGCATGCATGCATGCATGCATGGGGCTTACTCCCTCCCATTGACATGTTCATATTTCAAGCTTCCTCTATTCCCTCCATATGGTGATACTCCCTCTGTTCCCAAATACAGAGTAAAAGCCTCCCTCTGTTTCCAAATACGGAGTATTAGTCTTTCTACAGATTTCAACAAGTGACTAGGTATGGAGCAAAATGAGTGAAGTGAGCGTAGAGGCATAGGGATACTGTAGAAAGGAAGTCTTCACGATCCATTATTCCCCATCTCGGTCAGAGAGAACTATTAAACTAGTCTTCGCAGTGAAGTGACAATACACGCTGCAGCAGATGGGACACGTAATTAATAAGCTGAACCAACGTGTTGGTGTTACTAAATCAGCCTTACCCAGTACTGCCATCATGTTTGCCAGTAGAGCACGCTTCCGCAAATACGCCTACGCACCTCTGTCCTCCATTAACTGACATATGGGCCCTCTTGTGGTAGACCCACATGTCATCGGTGTAACTATTTACACTCCGAAGGACGGTATATCCTGGTAGTAGTACTAGTACAATTGAGATTTAATGCACTTTCTTACCCATCTTCCACTCTTCCTCCTCCTCTGTTCTTCTTCCTCCTCTCTTCTTCTTCCTCCTCTCTTCCCCATCATCGGCCGCACACCATTTACCCTCGCTCACTACTCGCCCGCCCGCGCCATCTTCCTTGGTAGCTCGTGCATACCATATCCCCCCGCTCATTGGTTGGCCACACGGGGAGAAGCTTCTTCGCTCGCCCGCCCAAATCCACTTCCCCGCTGGCTTGCAGGCACCGAAAAACCCAATGGCAGAACCGACTGATGCCGCGATTGGAATTCCCTCCCCGATGTTCTCTTGGAGCAGATCTATAATCGTATGGACCTACTCAGCACCGTTCGTCTGGCCGCATGCTCGGTGTCTTTGTACCGTCTACTTGTCTGCAACCGGCCGGCTCTTTTCAAGACACCCTGCTTGCTGATGCCCGATCCTTGCAGGTGGCCCAGACACCGACTTGACAATCCTATGGAGGTTGCCGTGGTGCCCCTCGACATGCTACCACTACCCGTCCACCTGTCCTTCATGTGCGGCCACTACTGGGCGGGCATGAAGGCCAACGGGATCATCCTCATCTACCAATCCGGTAGTCCGTGGCGTCTCGTGGATATCTACACCCAGCGAGAGATCACCCTTCCATCGTTGGATACCGCCGCCATCGATCCTCGCGGCCCGCCGAACGCTCCTGCCTACTATGCACGAGACGCGTCAAGCTTTTGGCTCGACCTCTGTTTGCTGAAAGTTGTAATCTGCAAAGTGCCCACACCATCAGAAGATTACATGGATTACAAGCTCATTGCCTTGTTCAACATGGGATTAGTCTATCTGGAATTCGGCCGCCATACATGGTTATGGCTCATCATCAATCTTGTTGAGGCAACATTTCTGACTGATGCTATAGTGCATGATGGCATCGTTTACGCGGTCGACGCACAGATTGGCTGCCTATACTGGTGGAATCTATCGTCGTGTAATTGTTCCATCTCATCTCATATTTACTTTATGAATACGACTGCCCATTCATTGTTACAAATTTAGAATACATAGTATGTCTATAAGCACATCCTTGCTATATGTTCCTCTCATTTCCTAGATTTTTATGACCACACATGTTATTGTTAGAGTTGATATGAGAACAATTGGCATCTAATGATTGTTAGAATACATATTATGAGCATAACATCATGATTTCTATATGTTACTCTTGTTTACAAGTTTTTTATAACAACACATGTTATTGCTTAGAGTTGATATGAGAACAGTAGTAGTAAGTGCTATGGTAGAATATGAGTAGGCTCTGTCATAGCTATTTTCCTCTCATTGTTGCATGATGTTTGAACCATGACATATTGCTAGAATATGAAAGCCATTCGCTTATTTTTTTAACTTGGCGTATGATTATGACCACGGATTGCAATTCTCTATCTATGATATGTGTCACTGTTATAATAATCTTAATTCCACACATACTCTGAACATGATTGTTTATTTTTGTCCTTTTGGTCTCCAATTTGAATTGTTACAGCAGACGCAAATGCGCTGTCCTTCATGATTCCAGGACCTGGAATCATACCAGCCGATGGGTGGTGGTTTATCTCTCATTCAGCTGACGGCGGTCATTTGATGCTCATTCACACGTACCAAATTGACCAAACCATTACATCAAACTACATGCAATACAATGCGTGGGGCGTTCGTGACATTGATGGCTATGGCTGCTTCGTGTTCGAGAAAGATCCCAGCTCCGTTGGGCCAGGCGTATTCAACTGGAGGCGGGTTTACAGCCTCGGCAACCACTCCTTGTTCCTCGGGCTCAATTATCCGATCATCCAACCAATCATCGATCATATCACCGGCGATGATTACCATGCTATGCAACTTCCATTTGCAAGGGGGGACTGTGTTTACACATCATACCATGGGTTTCATGAATCACCATATCCAGAGATTCCTCGACATAGCTTGTTGCCAGATAATCTTCAGTGTGTGAAAGGCATCAAGCTTCCATGCGATGGATGGCTTTTGCAAACCCGACATGCGGCGATTTGGTTCATGCCAACAGCAAATATGCACAACTTGATTCGTGTTGATATCTAGACTAAGCCATGTATTCTGCTGCTGTAGCACGACCCTCTTTTGTTGGATATTATGTATTGTTGTTAGTTTGAAGCACTCCTCTGGTTTGAAGGATAGATACCTTCCTGGGATCAAGTGCATCCTAACTCACCTGCGTAGGATGTACTGATAATGATGATGGAGATGTTGTGCATAAGCCATTTATATATATATATATATATATATATATATATATATATATATATATATATATATATCAGTTAGGCTTCAAGTGCGTACTTGTTAGTTAAACCTATGTATAAATTGTGACACTAAATATGACTAGTAAGTAGTACAGTAGCAGTACTAGTATACGTCGGTCAAATTATTCATCATGTCCACACATTGAATTGACGTGACAACACGCTGCGGGTGAGGTGACACAAGAATCCCGACAGCGTGTTCGGGTATTCTGGACTTTAGATTTGGAGTACCACTTATCTATCGAAATATTTCATCATTTAGTTAAAACATTCGATTGATCATACATTGAGTACCATATAACTGGAATTACCGATGCAAGTCGAAGAAGGATTGGCCAATGCTATCGGCTGGCGTCAAGTTCGATCCCATGGATCAGGAGCTGATCGAGCACCTTGAGGCCAAAGTGGGTGCTGACAACACGAGATCTCAGTCTCTCATCGATTTGTTCATACCAACCATTGACACGAGCACGGCATATGCTACACCCAACCTAAGAAACTTCCAGGTAAGACACCGATCGACCGTCTACTTGCACAAACATATTCCTTTGTTTATAGCTCTATTTTTCTTCTTAGACGCAGACCTGGTGAAGCAATTACAATTTGACCATTAATAAAAAGTGAAACAAGTGACTGCAACATGCCAAAGATGTTATGAAAATGCCAACTACGTACACTAAAACCTGTATTCGACAATACTACAGGTATCACACTGAGTGGCCTAAGGAAGCATTTCTTCCAGCGCAATTCTAGGGCGTTCAAAAGGGGCACGTGGACACATCGCAAGATACAGTCGGAGTGCGGCATGCACGCGATGTGGCACAAGACCGGCAATACCTTGCCGGTGATGGTCAACGGCCGGCAGACGGGCAGCAAAAAGGTTCAAGTGCTGCACACCAACAAGAACTTCGACCAGTAGAGGACCAACTGGGTGATGCACCAGTACCACCTCGGGGACCTAGAGCAAGAGAAGGAGCGGGAGCTGGTCCTCTGCAAGATTTTCTACCAGACGAACACTAGGGCCAGGAGTAAAAAGATTATAAGTTAGTTTGGTATTGGTAGTTGTACTACCTTGTCGTCCGCAAGTTGGTATTGTTGTTAACGATCTTTTGGTATGAACTTGCATTTGCTTCCAACCATCATGCCGAGGGTCGACATGGATATAAAGCTGAATCATTTGTTTCGAAACGAATTTTGAGGCACCTGATTTTTATTTGATGGGTAGCATAAGCACCTACCGTTCAAATTCCCAATTCTCCAATTTTTTCGAAACAAGTGCATGCACTTATTATCACGATGAAAAAACAATATCCCTGCTGCATCCCAGTTATCAGTCTGTACTTGTAGAATTCTCTCGTTTATTGAGCACGTATATTGTTTTTTCAGGTCGAGCAAGTTTCAACTGGGTTGTAGACTGCCCAGGGTTGGTTTTGTTTTTAACAGGCCCAGCCAATGACGACAATAGGCCACAAAGACCCAACAGGTATCTACTGGCCTCTAGCCCGCCAGCGTTAGTTATATTTTGTCTTACAACATCCGCAGGCAGTTTTTTTTCCGAATCAAACACACAACCTAGTTCTATTTTCCTCTTGAAACGCATGTCCTACATCCGTTTTCTAATCTCTACCTATGGTTTTACTAGCTCATATACACGTATTATTATATTGAAAACACATAAAATTCCCTTTTCATATTTATATCCTTGTTTTTGTTGTTTTTTCCCACCCAGCGCTAATTTTTTTACCACTGGTTTTCCCTTAAACCAACTCAATTGTCCCACGTCTTATTTGCTTACAAAAACAAAATGATTTATTTGGCAAATCAATAAGTTCTTAGAAAATGTTTATCATTTCAGGGTTACAACAGTTCGGACTCACCGAAATATGCAAAATAAGGTTGAACTTTTTGACCATGGTCTTGGGCAGAAAATGGGCTGTAATAAATTACTTAAGAATTAGCAAATGGGCTGCAAATTATAAAAAATAGCAAATGAGCTTTATGTTGTCTGCCATAGATTGTGACTTGTGGGCCTACTAAGTTCATGCGCACACAAGGTTTCTCAAAAAAAAAACTTAGTCAACAATAGACTCTACCAGCGTCAGACCGTTAGATGTCAATCTAACGACAATTGTGCTTCTTCAGTCTCTGATCATCCGGCCCCAGCCGCCCAAACCAGCGCCGTCGGAACCGCATGCTCCCGCCTCCCGTGGCCGGTTGTGCTGCCAGGCAGGCCTCACGGCCCCATCATACTCGCATCCCTGGCCTGTCTATCACTCTACTCACCCACACCTCCTGTTATTTTTCGGCGACAGCAGCCGAACCAGCCAACCCTCATACTCTCCTCCGTTTGGGCAGCCACTGCCGTGTCTTCCCCGGCTCTGTGTCGTTCCCTTCATAGGCCTCGCCGTCGTCCACCGCCCTGGTGCTCTCGATGCGGCGTGGTCAACGATGTCCATCCAATGACCGTAGTGCTTCTTCAACCTCTGGTCTTCTTGCTCCGGCCACCCAAAGCAGCGTCGGTCGTGCCGCATGCTCCTACCTCCCGTGGCCAGCTGTGCTGCCGCAGAGGCCTCACCACCCCCATACTACTCCCACCGCTGGCCAGGAAATCCCTCCACTCCCCCACTCCCCCTGTTATTCTGCGGTGACGACAGCCTCACACCGCAGCCGAACGAGTGAACCCTCGTACTCCTCTCCGCATGGGCATCCACTGCCGCGTCTTCCCCGACTCCGCATCGTCCCCTTCCTAGGCCTCGCCATCGTCCATTGCCGTGATGCTGTCAGTGCGGCGTGGTCAATGTGCTCAACGACCGACTTCCATCGGAAGAGTACTGTACGTGGAGACACTGATAGCTGGGTCCACGGCAGCCGCAAGGAAGTGCCTTCGTATTACGCACAAAATAATTATTCCTCTACCTGACAGCGGGGACCCACCGGACGGGCCACCATATTTTGTGAAAAAAATCGTTTCCTCCTGACTGCTGGGACCCACCGGACGGGCCACCGTATTTCGCAAAAAAAACATTCCCCCCACTGTCAGCTCGGACCCATCGGAACTGCCGCCTTATTACGCACAAAAAAAATGAATACTCCCCCTGCTGTCGGTGTTCTGGGAATGGGGGTCCCCAAACTTGCCTGCCTGCGGCCTGCAGCGTGGCTCAAGTGGGGGCCCAGTGCAGCCCAGCTTCATCAGTTCAAGCTCAAGACCCTCGCGAGGGGCCAAGCCTCGCGGGGTGGACGACAGGAAGCTTCCTCAGGAGCAGCCTCGCCATGCAGGCTCGCGAGGAGGCGGAGAGATCAAGGCAGGGTACCTCGTGAGGTGCCCGTGACGCAAGCCATGACGATCGAGACCAGGCGGGCGCCGGGCGGGCGCCGGCCTGCGCAGTGTCCTCGTTTCCCCTTCAGTGCAAAGGGGGCAAGCACAAGCCAAGGCATCAGGCAAAGGTTACCATTTCGGTGCAAAAAGACCAAGACCAACAGAACGGCAGGATGGAGGTCATCGTGGAGCCCAGGATGGCATCACCGCCAGAGCCTTTGGCAGCCGAAGACCAACTTTAGTCAGGATAAGTGTACCCGATGTTCCCCTTCAAATTGGCCAATTGTGTGCGCCCTTGACTAGCCACCAACAGAGTAGGAGGAGAGAATCTAGAGATCAGATAGGCATCTAAGAGGCGACTGAACTCACCCAAGCAGTTCATCGCACCAGCTCAAGAACAGCCCCTCGCGAGGCTGTTCCCCTTTGTATTGTTCATCATCAGCCCCTGAGGCAATCCACACACCACACACTGGAGTAGGGTATTACACCACAATGGTGGCCTGAACCAGTATAAACCTCATGTCCCTTGTGTGTTCTTCTTTCTAGTCTAGATTCCTTGAGAGGCACGCAAGCTGGTAGGGGAAAGATCTTCGTGCACACCCCAGTGCTTGAACCTCAAGGGTCTGCCTGAACCCGGAACCCGAAATCCTTCTTCCGCCGCCTCGGGTTCTGTCGCCTCGTTGTCCTGATGTCAAGCGACCCGGCCGCCAACGCCGACCGCTGGGCGGCGTGGCCCACCCACGTCGTGCCGCCGGCCCAGGGCGACCTCAACCTTGCGCGTCAGGCAGCTCGCGCTCCGCAGGGCACTGCGGGGCGCAAACAACGCAGCCAAACGCCGCTTGCTCTCACACCACGGCAGGTGTGGTCAGCAACAAGAGCCTCAAACCACGCCGCGGCCACAACGCCGCACACCCAACGGGAGCAGGCGAACTCCAGGGCCGTGCTCACGGTGGCCCAAGAGCTGCTGCGGTGCCGGCTGCTGGAGGGCGGCCGTGACGTGTTGGTAGAGCGAGTAGCCGAGCTCCTAGACGCCACCACCTCGGGAGCACCTCCTTTCTGCGTCCAGCTGCCACCCTAGGTCCAGGGCAGACCGTATGGCGGCCCCGTACGTGCCCACGCAACTCCGAGCGGACTCCAGGACCTGCTCAACGCCAACCCGACCGTAAGCACCGGGCGACAAGTCACGCCGGCCCCATCTCCGGCCGGCGAAGGAGTGCACGCCGTGGCCCTTGGCCTCGGCGGGCTGCCACGCCACCACCCTCAAGACAACGCTCCAAGCCGGGCTGCGTGGCGCATAGGGCACTATGGCGAGGCCCATGGAGTGGTGGCCCCAGAAGCTTATGTGCCCCGTATGGTGGATCAAGAGTGCGCACTAGAAGTAGACCATGGCTCGTTCCTCGGGCCAGGCTGGAGCGAGGAGATACCAGAAGCTGAGCTCTTTCAGGAACCCCAAGAGGGCCTCGACGACCACGCCGGTGGCGGCAACTATCGGGTACCACTAATTCCTCAGGAGCAAGCTTACGCTAACCATGTGTCGCAGGAGGTACAGGTCACCGCAGCAGATGGCTGCCCCAATCCTGCAACCTCTTACCCCTCAGGAGGAGGGCACCGGGGGCTGCAGGAGAGGGGCCGAGATCCGGGTTCGTCCCCGCGGTGCTCAGCGCAAGGCGTTCTGAGGAGGTAGGCCCTCTGCCGGGGCGGTGCCTCAGGGCCTGCCCCCGGCAGAGGACCCGTGGTCGTCGGGGGAGCCGCTGGCGACCGCTCTACCCTATTGGCGTCGTCCTTGGTCTCCGGCCGCCGTCAATGGCGGTAGAGTGCGGCGCAAGGCGGGGCCCTCGTCTGGCAATATGAAGCAAGGCCCAGTGCCTGTGAAGCTCGCCGCCCCGTGACACTCTCACGTAATAATGAGTGGGGCTGTACACGCCCTGAAGTCTTCGGAGAGCCGCCCTCGGGCCTCGGGGGCTCCCGCCCACGCCCAATGGCAGCACTTAGCTCTGCGCTGGTGAGAAGACGTCGAATACTAGACTGGGTGCCAGACGCGGCTTTTTGCTTTTTTGCCTTTTCCTCTGTTGACAAGGTTCTTCGATTTGAATTTAAGTTGGATTTGAGCTTGAGACTTGCGTGTGTTTGGGGAAGGGGTGTTTAGTCTCGTTCGAGCAATCTCTTGTGTTCGGGTTTCGGATTTGCATTCAGAGACAGCGTTAGCTGCCTCCCCTCGTGAGCCCCTCGCGAGCTGGGCCGGGCCAAGCACGTCTACAATCCGGACAGTTGTCACCATACCCTCTCAGGAGGTTCTCTCCACGCGATCAATGGGTTCACCCAGAAGGCACTCGAGGCGCTGCGGCTCCCGCAGGCTCGCTCGGGACCCGTCCGGGTCATAAGGTAAACAAGTCAGCTGCCCCATCGCGGGGCCGGAAGCCCAGCACAAGCTGAGACGTGGTGTTATGTTTACAAAAATTCTGATTGCAAACCTTTACATGAGGGGCTCCCCCTCCCGAAATGCTCTTACAATCTTCAGGGCCAAGCCTGAACCTTTTTCATACAGGATAAACAGTGGTGACCTACGGTTAATCGGGCATATCACTCACCACGTCTTCTGGAGCGCCTCCGGAGGCGTTGCTGGTGTCACTGACGTCGTCACCACCCCCGCCATCACCTTCATCAACACCAGGCTCGTTCACAATGCCACCTTCATCGGCGGCCACGATCACGTCATCATCATCAGATGCGAAGGCCCTGACGAGGGCATCCACGTTGTCCTCCACCCAATGCACCAGATCGCCCCGGATGGCCACAGGCACAGGAGCGATGGCGGCATCAAAATCAAAGTGGGGATCCCTGTCCTGCAGATAGCTAAAGACACGGGAGAAGGCACGCCCGAGCAAGGCTCGGCTCCTCTCCTCGACAAGCCAACGAGACCTCTCAGAGCGGTTCTTCAGAAGCATCATCACGTCGGTGAAAAACTGGAGGTTGCCGGCATAGTTGGTCTCATGCGGCTCCTTGGCGGCAGCCTTGCAAATGTTCCTCAAGGCTGTGTTAGCCCTTTCCCTGAGTGTTCGGAGCATGCGGGCATGCTCGTTCTACAGAATCCGCTGCTGACGGATCTTGTCCTCATTCCGCTGCACGACGGTCTCGGCGCCATCAACCCTCTGTTGGAGAAGAAGTAGCTCGGCACGAGAAGAGGCCAGCTCCGCGTGCGCTGCGCCAAGGGCGGCTGTGGAGGAATCCGCTCTCCGTGTCATTTCATCCAGCTTGGCCCTGAGGGCAGCGGTCCTGCCCCCAGCTTCGGCCCCGATCAGCTCCAGCCTCTCTTCGTATTCGCGCTCAAGACTCGAGCGAGCTTCCGCCACGCGGCGGTCAACCTCTTCTTGCAATCGGGCTTCCCGCGCGGCTAAATCATCCTCCGCCTGAGTCACCAGGCGCTCCCTCGTCTCCAACCACTCGAGGTCGAGGGTGCGCTCAGCGGCCTCCAGCGTCAGCGCCTCCTCACGCTTCTGGAGCTCTGCCTGGTCGACGGAAGCCTCCTTCAGCGACACAAGGGCCGCCTGACGCAGCTCCACTTGCTGCTCTATAGAGTTTCTGCAGGCTTGGAGCTCCCACACGTGCTCCTCTGCAGCCTTGCGCCGCAGGTCTGCTTCCCGAGCCTCCTCGATGGCTTGGGAACAGGCCTCCCGCGAGGCCGCCAGCGATGCTTTGGCCTTCGTGTTGTCGAGGTCACGCTGGTGACGTGCAAGGGCGATGGCTACCTTCAGCTTGCGCCTCTCCTCAGCGAGGCGTAGGCCTTCGGCCTCAAGTCGTGCATCCTCGCCAGCAAGATCCACACCGAGCTGGCTGACTGCATCAGCCGCCCTCTGAAGAAACTCTTGGCGAAGGGCGCGGCGCTCCCGAGCACGCCCAAGCACGTCTCCCCTGTCATCCTCCGCCACTGGTGAATGCGGAGGACCCTGAGGCGGCACGCCCCCTTTCGGTGAAGGGCTGGGGGCTGGCGCCCCGGCAATCGCCGGATAGACCTCGCCAGGAATCCAGCCTAGCGCCGGCCCATTCCCATAGGAGAAACTCAACATCGACCTCAGCCAGTCACCATCCACAACCAGGGGAGGTGCGCGGGGCAAGCTAGTTGTACCCCAGGAGAGCTCGTGAAGGGAGGACAGCAGGCGTGCAGGCTCGAGGCGCCCCGCGGGACGGATCACTTCCGCAACCGTCCCAGCAGCAGGGGCGTTGCTCGAGCTCGGCGTGCCCAGGGTCAGCAGTGAAGGCAAAGCATGGGGGAGCGACTCCTTGGCCATCTTCGCGAATTCGGTAGGAAGGGCCCTGAAAGGCCACGGTCAGGTGTAGGAACAGTAAGGTAAAGGAGCAAAGAGAGAAGAGGACTTACTCATCCATAGCGAAGTACTTCCTGTGCTTCAACAAGCGGCAAGGGCGATCATCGCCACCCAAGGCCTCCTTCCTCTTGCGGAGGGCCTCGAAGTCCACGCGGAACCGGCCTAGGCGTTGGGCGCAAGGTTTGGCCTGTGGCATGGAGGAGGCGTCAAGGTGATCAATGCAAGGGGAACCAGCCTGGGGGATGCCATCAGGCGCCACGTCATGAGGGACGGCTGGGGCCTCGAAAGCCCCAGCCTCAGGAGCTGCAGGCAACAGCTCCTTGCCTACCGGTGCTCCAGGACGGGCTTCAGGGGATGCCTCCTTCGGGGCACCATGCGGCGTCGGCGCCTCAACATCGATCCCCTCAGCTCCCAGCGGCTCTCGTCTTCCCGCTCCATCGCCTGAGGCAAGAGCACCGTGGGCGATCGGAAGAGCAACCACAGCGACCGGGTTCTCACGGGGCCCCGTGAGGCCAGCCGGGCGCAACCCCCACTTGTCAAAGGTGGGCATCTGCCTCACGAAATCGGCCCTGCCTGAGCAAAGATACAAGACGGCAACATCATGTCAAAGGCTGCCTGGGGAAGGGTCACCAGTCAGGACCCTGAGCATCGTCTGCAGCACTTCGGGCGCCAGGTCCTCCTCTTGAAGCCGCATGCAGTCTTTATACCCCGCAAAGTCCCACATCCGGTGAGAGTGGCGCTGGAGAGGAGCAATGCGACGTTGGAGGAACTCCTTCACCACTTTGGGCGCCGTCACGTCGAGCGCCCTCAAGCTCTGGAAGCAGCGCCAGACCAAGGCGAGCTGGGGGCTCACGAGCGTCTCATGATCCCAGCCTGAGTTGGGAACAGCAGGCAAGGTTGGGTGCGAGAGCAGGGGGCTGGGCACTCCAACATCCACGTACAACCACCGCTCTCTGAACCTGGCCTCGGGAGGAGGAAGGCCGAAGTCGATCCCTGAAGCAGCCGTCTCCGGCACGGCGAGGAAGCTCACACACCCCGAGCATTGAGTGGGGTTGCTCAGGAGCAAAGAAAAGAAGTAGCACAACAGGGCAACGGAAGGAGGAAAGCCCACCATTGCCTCGCAAACAAAAGCGAAGACAGCCAGGAGGGCAATGGACTCAGGCCCGAGGTGCATCATTTGGATCTGATAATGGGAGAGCACAACATTGAAGAAAGCGGAAAACGGGGGAACCAGACCCACCCACAGGGCATCAGCGAAGAACCGAACCTCCGTGACCACCCTATCAAAGGAGGCATGGGACGCAGGCCAGACCGTGGTCCTGCCGCACTCGTTGAAGATGGGGGCCAGGGCAGAATGGACCTTGTCCAGGGCTTCGGGATTGAGTATGATTGACCGATCAACGGCGGGGGCTGCCACCGGAGGCGAGCGGGGCGAAGGCGCGGGCTTCTTCCCCTTTTCCTTCTTCGTTGGCGCCATGGCAATGGAAAGAGGGGAGAGCTTGAGCCGGATTGGAGGCGGAGGTTGGAGTTCGGGGAAGAAGGAAAGGTAGGAAGCATGCGAGCGGTGAAAGGGAAACAACTATGTGCAACCACGGGTCCGTCTAGCCGGGCGCGTAATGAGGCATCGTGGGGAATCGGAGGCGCCCACGTCCAATCAATCGCCAAATTTGATGAAATTCATATCTACACTCCCCCAAAAATTCCACCAAAATTCAGGCAGCCTACTTGAGCAATGAGAAGCCACTCCACCAAGTTTCAGCTCAAGGAAAAATCCCTAGATGCCAATTTCATTCTGTCGAACACCTTGCATGCACTACTGCTGTTCAAAATTCAGAAAAGTTCAGTTTCAGTGTCGTTTGCGTTTGTCAGTTCCTCTCATGCGTAGACAGTGCACTTGGCACGTTCCTCGCAGCCTCTCCCTCCTGTCCGGAGCTTCACACGCGTGCGTGGAGCCTTCCTGGCGTCGGTAGCAGCGAGCCTCGCCGGCGTTGGGAGCTTTTTGGTGGCATGGTATGAAGAGGGACATAGTCGCCTTCATTGCATGTTGCGACTCATGTCAACGCATGAAAGCAGAACATCAGAGACCAGCCGGACTACTGCAACCTAACAAAATACCTAAGTGGAAATGGGATGAAATAGGGATGGATTTTATTGTCGGACTACCTTGGTCACGACACGGGAGTGATGCCATATGGGTCATCACTGACAGGTTAACCAAAGTGGCACACTTTATTCCAGTGAAGACAACCTACACCACTCAGAGGCTTGCCAGGATTTATCTTTCCCGCATAGTTTGTCTGCACGGTGTCCCGAAGACTATAATATCCGACAGAGGCACTCAGTTCGTCTCAAGATTTTGGGAGCATTTACAACAGGCTCTGGGAACCCAACTAGCCTTCAGTACCGCATACCATCCACGGACTGATGGACAAACAGAACGCGTAAACCAGGTTTTAGAAGACATGCTGAGAGCATGTGTCCTCACATATGGAACCAGTTGGGAAGAAAGCCTGCCATACACCGAGTTCGCGTATAACAATAGCTACCAGACCAGCCTACAAATGGCACCATTTGAGGCTTTGTACGGACGAAGATGTCGTACCCCGTTAAATTGGTCAGAGATCGGGGACAGCCGCATCTTCGGGCCAGACCTGCTCAGAGAAGCCGAGGAAAAGGTCAAGCTAATCAGAGACCGACTTAAGACCGCTCAAAGTCGACAGAAGAGTTATTATGATCAAAAACATCGTAGGGTCAGCTTCGAACCAGGTGAGTTCGTATACCTGAGAGTGTCCCCGATGAGAGGATTGCAACGGTTTAAGATTAAAGGAAAGTTAGCACCAATATTCATTGGACCATTCCGCATAGTGGCACGAAGAGGCACTGTAGCCTACCAACTAGACTTACCCGAAGACTTGTCCGACATTCATGACGTGTTCCACGTCTCTCAATTAAGGAAGTACGTAAGCAACCCAGAGAAACAAGTATCCCATGAAAACATTGATGTGCAGCCAGACCTCACTTATCGAGAACGTCCCGTAAGAATATTAGAGGAATCTGAAAGGAGGACCCGACAGAAGACCATCAAGTTTTTCAAAGTCCAGTGGAGCAATCACACCGACAGTGAAGCAACTTGGGAAAGCGAGGATTTTCTTCGGACAGAGCATCCACACTTATTTAAGGATCAACTGAAATCTCGGGGACGAGATTTTTCCTAAGGGGGTAGGTGTTGTGACACTCCAAATTTTTTTATTTGGTTTTTATCAAAAACTTTGTGGTTTTTGAGGAGAGGCCATTTTAAAATTTTTCTTTTTCAGAAAAACCTTCCACTTAAAAACTTTCTTTGCTTTGGCAAGGACTTTATCTTTTCAAACTTTAGTGTTTGATCTTTTGAAACTTCTTCTCTGTTGGTTCTCTCTCAAATTTATTTTTGGGAGTTTAATTTGTTTTCTTTTAAAGTGAAGCTCTATGAAAATTTGGGGATTTTCATACCTTGGAACCACCCTTGACTTTGCATTGTTCCCATGTGGTAAAACCCCTCCAAAACCTCCCCTACACCTTGTGATCAACCTAAGTCCTCCGTCCCAACTAATCCAAACAAGTTTTGGATTTTATTCTAATTATTTTTTTCCTCTCAAAACAAATCTGAAAAATTAATTGGAGCCGGAGGGATTTTCAAAGCAAGTACTCTTTTTCATTTGAGTTTTGACCTCAAACCAACTCTCCTGGGTAGTCCTTTGTACCCACAACCCAGAACCATCTTGATCCACTCCTCCTCTTTTCAAAATTTTCAAAATTTAGTCTCTGCAAGTTTGGACCAGATTTGCCAAATTTGATGAAATTCATATCTACACTCCCCCAAAAATTCCACCAAAATTCAGGCAGCCTACTTGAGCAATGAGAAGCCACTCCACCAAGTTTCAGCTCAAGGAAAAATCCCTAGATGCCAATTTCATTCTGTCGAACACCTTGCATGCACTGCTGCTGTTCAAAATTCAGAAAAGTTCAGTTTCAGTGTCGTTTGCGTTCGTCAGTTCCTCTCACGCGTAGACAGTGCACTTGGCATGTTCCTCGCAGCCTCTCCCTCCTGTCCGGAGCTTCACATGCGTGCGTGGAGCCTTCTTGGCGTCGGTAGCAGCGAGCCTCGCCGGCGTTGGGAGCTTCTGCGGTGGCTGCACCTCCCGTGGCGGCCAACAAGGGCCCGAGCCCTCTCGCCACGCCACCCGGCGCCGCCCAAAGCCCCTTGGCTCTCCGCGTGTCCCTCCCGTGCCAGCGCACGCCCGTGGCACCGTCGCCGTGGCCCGGCGAGCACGGAACGTGCTCCCTGCCGCCGACGTGCCGCGCCACCCCCGTTCCGTCGAGCTCACCCTCAGCACCAAGTCCTAGCCGGTTTAGCGCCTAAATGGAACCGGTGGACCTCAACGACGAAGCCCAAGTCCCTAATCCCCCTGCACATCCCCGGCTCCACCGTAATCGCTCGTCGGAGATCCCCGTTCACGGCAACCGCCTCGGGCTGCCTATAAAAAGGGCCCCCGAGCTCACCCTCGTGCACGCCTCATCCCCACTCCTCACCAACGCCACGCCAGGCCACTAGGGGGACCCCGAGGAGGTCTTCCCCCTCAACTCCGGCCGCCCCGATCCGCCTCGGCCGCCACCTCGATTCGCTCCGATGAGGCCACCTCCGGCGCCCAAACCCCGTCCGTTACCCTCTCTAGCTACCAGGAGCCTAACCCCCTCGTCAATTTGATCTCTGCAGCTCTCTCCGACGAGTTCCTCGACCACCCGAGCCGCCGTCCGCCAGAGCAAAGCTCGCCGTCGACGTGGTACTTGCCGGCGACCACCACCACCACCAACCAACGCGGAATGGCGCCCTGAGCACGGAGGTACCCTCCGATCCCCCTGCCTTGCCGTGGATCGCCGCCGGCGACCACCGTGGCTCTCGGGCGCCGACGAGCTTCGCTCCCCCCTTTTTGAAATTCAAACCTGACGCGTGGGACCCCACCGTCAGCCTCTCTGCTCTCTCTGTTGAAACGTTTTCTGGAAGCGCCTTTGGGTAAAGTACGTTTTCCCTTTGGGCTGGCGTAGTTTCTGCCGAAGCGTTTTCTGTTTTTATAAGCTAGCCCCTGGAAATCTTCTGTTTCATTACAGATTAGTCCCTGGACAGAAACCCTTATAACTTTTAAGCAGAAAAGTATTTTTGATTTATTCTTTTTCTGTTCTCTTTAAAATTTTGTCTAGTTTTTTATCATATTTATTTGAAAAATATTTGGTATACTTGCTGTGCACTCCTTGGTATTTACGATAGCACATATATTTTCTTTATACCATAGATACCGAAGGAGGTGACGGAGCCGCGAACTTTACCGAGCTAGGCTCCGACTACTCTGAACCAGGCAAGCATGTTTGAACTTTTGATATGATGAGTGTCTTGGCATGTTTTGCATTTAGTTAGTTTCATGGCATGTTGAGAAGCATATCGATGAACGTTATTTTATGCGATAATGAGGTAAGTGAGTTCGATGATCCATAAGTGGATGGATGTGAGTATGAATGGCCATGTGATGGCATGAGGATGGTTGAGATGGCAGTGTTGTAGCATGCCAGTCTTATGCCGGACTATGTGACTTCAGTGTCAAACCGTACCGGTCCAGTTCCTCTCTTTTCCTTCCCTGTACTACCACATGTTTTCTGCAAGGAATATGGTTTAGTAAGTTGCAAACCGCTTTTTTGGTACACACCAAAAGGAGAGGCCGTGATGATGGTTCCATGGCCCTGGATTAAGGCCAGTCATCCGGTCAGGGGGCATGGGTGTTTCCGGTTGGGACCGAGAGGGGGGCACCCCTTAGAGCGCGCGTATATAAATTTGATCCCATGCTATTCGAGATTGTGATCTCCCCGTCTCAAAAGTTTTTCTTGGACGATGTCTAGGGTGATTCCTAGCATCAAAAGGTAGGATGGGTGTGTACTGGTTAGCTGTGTTTTCTTTTGAAATACCGTAAACGGAACTAGTCCTTCGTGACTACGGAAATCCGTTGGTTGTGGGAATAATTTTGTACAAACTCTGCAGAGTCGTATATCCCTCCAAATCATCTATTCCATGTCCAAATTCGTATTATCTTGTCCTAACAATGACAGTTTTGATGACAGAGACTCCGGTGATTTGCATGAGTGCTAATTCCGGTTAAATGATTATTCCTGTGGGTGGACTAACCCATTTATTCTCATGAATTAAATGTTTATTATGAGTATTATTTACTTGTGAATCAAAGCCCTTTCTGTGATGTCGCCCCGACGTCCGACTGTGGCATTTCTTTTAAAGCCCTTTTTGTGATGTCGCCCCGACGTCCGACTGTGGCATTTCTTTTAAAGCCCTTTCTGTGATGTCGCCCCGACGTCCGACTGTGGCATTTCTTTTAAAGCCCTTTCTGTGATGTCGCCCCGACGTCCGACTGTGGCATTTCTTTTAAAGCCCTTTATGTGGTGTCGCTACAACGCCCGACTGTGGCATCATTTCCCTAAATTTATTTGTTCACCTTTCGAGGCGTCGCTTCAGACACCCGATCGATATTTATTTATGCTTTGTTGGGGTTTCTGGCGGACTACCGCCGTTTCCCTTTTACTTACCTTGTTATGCAAATTTTTTTAATGTACATTGATGAATTTATTCGTGACGCATCCATGCATGCATTTGTTATATCTTACGTCTGAACTGTCTTGCGAGTACTTTCAAAGTACTCACTGGCTTGTTGATTTGGCCAGATGCTGACGAAGGCGATCTCATGGATGAAGAGTTTGATAGCGAGTCCGACACTTAGAGGAGTCCCAGTCAGTCTCGTGCGACCCTGGTTTTGGTCACTGTTTTATATCCGCTTCCGCTACCAAATAAATTCATCGAGCCTCACCTCGACGCTCGATGAGATGATAGACTTAGAGTCTTGTATTTCTCTCCCCGCTGTGTTTTTCCACCACCGCCCTATCCTCGAGTCAGTAGTATGTCTCCACACCACTGTGTCATGTCCGCCATTATGTATAATTATTGGCGTGCTTGTAATAATTTGGTTGAGCAACCGCAGTTCGACCTGTAATATATTTTATGCTACTGGCTTATTGTATCAAGAAATTGTCTACCAGTGAGGAGGATTTCCTCTCATACTGGACTCAAAAGATTGGTTTCTCAATAAATATTTTATTGGAAAACCGGTCGTGACAAGCTTGGTACTAGAGCCAGGCTGACTGTAGGAAGCCACTAGGTGCGATCGCTAATTAGTTATTAGCATGATAGAGCAAATTTATATTTTTGCAATTGTAGTCATTTTCTGTCAGTCAGCATAAATTTATGATCTGACCCTGCAGAATTTTTGCCTACTTTTGTAGATGGCCGACAACAGCTGCGAGTCTCAGACCTTCGCCAACGTGCCCGATGGGTTCGTCAAGCTTCTTTCTTTCATCGTTCAGGTCGCGATGGGGCCATCCGTGCGCCCAGTCTTCACACTCTGCCAGCACCGAGTCAACGACAGTCTGACCATGCACCAGGCCGCGGTACAGTTCAAGGGAGGGCGTGGTGAGTTACGCCGCTTCCGGTTCGTGGGAAGAGCCATGCCTACGGAGAGGCATGCTATGCAGATGGCAGCCCGCGAGGCAATAGCTCGTCTCAGGGATGTCCTTCCCGTGATGAAGACTCGTCGTTACCGTTATCTTCCGTGCCATGTGCCTTACACCTGTCACTACGCATACTCCTGCCCCAGAGGAGAACGAGACGAGGCTTTTGAGATGCTCATTGAGTATCTCCGGGCCCTGGAGGCAGCCTTCGACAACCTGGTGGACGACTTCGTAGCTACCCGCATGGACTTAGTCCATGGTTGTGCTGCCAACAGGAGGGAGCTCCTACCCATCGCTCCGCCACTGACTTTGGTCTCGTCCTCAGCATCTTATACGCCTACTCGTCGCCTGCCTTCTACCGAAGAATTCAACCAAGTCATTGCACCCACTTCAGCACGCACTGCACCACCCTTCGTGCCCGCTCCTGTACGTGTTGCTCCGCCACTGGCAACCGCTCCGTCCACTCTGCGCAACACTACACGTATGGAGCCCATTAGCGAGGAGGAAGTCGAGTCCCCAACCTCGCTACGCCTCGCCCTCGGCAGGGCAAAGGAGGTCGTCAACATCTCTGCCTGAGTACGCTTAGCTGTCGTGTATTGTATCGCTTTGGTAAGATATGTACATAGGTTGTGAGAAGTAGCCTGTTTGCGCATCATGTAGGATCTGGAGAAGTGCACTAGCCTAAATAACATGTCAGGATTATGTACGCATATCCTGAGTGATGTATTGTATAATTACCGCCCGCGTGTAAGATATGTAATGAGCAGTCCTTCTCCGTGCGCAAGTTAATTTGTTTTTCTTAAGTAAGCTGAGTTATTTATTTCTATTTGCCAGCTTTATGCATTTATGGTTTTGTTTTGTGACTCTTTCCGCTTTTCTTATGAGTTTTACAAAATATATCCCCGGAGTGAAAAATGTCTCGTCCTTGGACACGCTCCATGCCAACTCCACCAGAGGAAAATTATGATACACAACCCAACAACGAGTTCACTCAAGGACAGTCAAGCCAACAGGGCAGTGAATCGGCACTTTCACAAATGTGTCGCCTTTATGAGCAGAGTCAGCAACAACATCGTGAGATGATGAACCAAGTCATCAACATGGGGAATCATCATGGACAGTATCAGCAGCATTCCAAGTTATCTGAGCTACAGAAGACACGTCCTCAAACATTTTCTCACACTGACAAGCCTCTTGAAGCCGAGGACTGGCTTCGAGATATGGAGAGGAAATTAATTATTGCAAAGTGTTCAGATCTCGAGAAAGTACTATATGCTCCACATTATCTCACAGGAGCAGCCGCATCGTGGTGGGAGAATTTTCTGCACATGCATCCCAACGAAAATGACATAACCTGGGATGATTTCAAGGAAGGTTTCCGTGGTGCACATATTCCTAAGAGTATTATGGAAATCAAGAAGAGAGAATTCGATGACCTCAAACAAAGGAACATGACAGTGTCAGATTACAACAGTCAATTTACCCTATTATCCCGCTACGCCAATGAGGAGCGTATGACTGAAATCAAGAAGATGGAGAAATTCCTTGATGGTCTGGCGCCCGCGCTTAAATGCCAACTGGTCGTGCACACTTTTCCTGATTTTAAAACACTGGTGGACAAGGCCATTACTCTGGAAAATGAGAGACACAGTCTGGAAGATATCCGCAAGCGAAAAAGGGACCAGACTAATCATGCTCGCAATCACCGAAGCAAGACAGATTTTCAAAAGGGTGGGACACACAAATTCTCATCCAATGTCTCACGCCCAATCAAGAATTTTCATGCAAGGGACAAGGAATTCACCTATCGCCCCGGCGTTACTTGTTACGCTTGTGGAGAAGAAGGGCACTATGCCAAACAGTGCCCCAAGCCAAGGAGTTCAACCCCAAAGCCGAACAACGGCGGCAATAATTCAGCGCCCAAGCGAAACAATTTCAATCCCAACAATAACCACAGGAAGGGTCACCTGAACCATGTAACCAAAGAGGAGGCACAAAATGCTCCGGATATCGTACTCGGTACGTTTCTTGTCAAGACAATACCTGCAATGGTTTTGTTTGATTCTGGAGCCTCTCACTCTTTCATTTCGAAAAGTTTTGCTTTGCAAAATAATTTTTCGATACTTCCTTTGGAGAAACCCATAACCATCAAGTCCCCTGGGATTCAGCAAGTTACTCAGAATTACTGTCAGAATGTGGTCATTGAGCTCGAAGGATTGGAGTTTCACGCAAATCTTATTGTATTGGAAAATAAAGGACTGGATGCCATCCTAGGGATGGATTGGCTAACCACCAATAAAGGTTTTATCGATTGTTTCAACAGGACCGTGATTCTCACACACCACCAAGGGAAGACAATAAGAGTATCAGCCAAGGAAGGAAGAATACCCCGGCAACCGAGATTAAATAAGGTGGACGTTTCTGAGCTAAACAAGGTTCGAGTAGTGTGTGAATTTCCAGATGTATTCCCTGAAGAGCTGCCAGGCATGCCACCAGACCGAGAAATAGAATTCCGCATTGAGCTAGCACCAGGAACCACCCCCATATACAAGAAACCATACAGAATGGCACCATCCGAGTTGATCGAGTTGAAGAAGCAAATAAAGGAATTACTGGAAAAAGGATACATTCGAGCCAGCTCCTCACCTTGGGGATCACCAATTTTATTTGCCAAAAAGAAGGATGGAACGCTGAGATTGTGTATTGACTATCGAGCACTTAACATGGTCACAGTCAAAAACAAATACCCGATGCCAAGGATAAACGATTTGTTTGATCAACTTGCTCAGGACAAGGTATTCTCAAAAATTGACTTAAGGTCAGGATACCATCAATTGAAGGTACGAACGGAAGATATCCCCAAAACAGCCTTCACCTCCAGATATGGACTGTACGAGTTCACAGTGATGCCATTTGGATTAACTAACGCCCCAGCATATTTTGTTCACCTCATGAACAAAGTATTTATGAAGTTTATGGACAAGTTCGTCGTGGTATTCATCGACGATATTCTGGTATACTCCAAGACACCAGAAGAGCACGCAGAACATCTCAGGATTGTGCTAGGAGAGCTAAGAAAACACCAATTGTATGCCAAGTTCAGCAAGTGCGAATTTTGGCTAAGACAAGTAGGTTTTCTAGGCCACGTGCTGACTCAAGACGGTATCGCAGTGGACCCAGAGAAAGTCAAGGCCGTACTTGACTGGAAATCACCAGCCAGCGTAACGGACATACAGAGTTTCTTGGGAATGGCAGGATATTACCGCAGATTTATTGAAGGATTTTCCACCATAGCCAAGCCTATGACACAGTTGCTCAAGAAAGATAAGGAGTTTGAGTGGACAGAAGCCTGCGAGAAAAGTTTCCAAGAGCTAAAGCGGAAGTTAACAACAGCACCGGTATTAATTGTACCCGACATACACAAGAATTTTGAAGTATATTGTGACGCGTCCAGAAAGGGTCTCGGATGCGTGTTGATGCAAGAAGGCAAGGTTGTCGCCTACGCTTCAAGGCAACTTCGCAAGCATGAGGAAAATTATCCCACTCATGACTTAGAAATGGCAGCTGTTATTCATGCACTCAAGGAATGGAGGCATTTCTTACTTGGGAATCAATGTGAAATATATACGGATCACAAAAGTCTCAAATATATTTTCACGCAGCCAGAACTAAATTTACGGCAACGACGCTGGTTGGAATTGGTAGAGGATTATGATGTTGGTATCCATTACCATCCAGGGAAAGCAAATGTAGTGGCCGATGCCCTGAGTCGGAACCCCAGCTCCGACGGAAACTATCTGCATGGCTTGAGGCCCGAATTCCATCAAGAATTTGCCAAGCTCAACTTGATAATGGTAGCAGAAGGCACCATATCAAACTTGGAAATACAACCCAACCTTGTGGAGAAAATTAAAGAAGCTCAGCCCGGTCACCCCAGCATTGAAGGAATTAAAAGAAAGTTGAGTATGGGCAAGGCCTCGGAATTCGTCATAGACAATGAAGGAATATTATGGTACGGAGAAAGGCTATGCGTGCCAAACATACAAGACCTTAACCAGCAAATTTTAGCTGAAGCACACACCACTCCATATTCGATCCACCCTGGAGGAACCAAAATGTATAAGGATATTCAGGAAAGATTTTGGTGGCACGGTATGAAGAGGGACATAGCCGCCTTCATTGCATGTTGCGACTCATGTCAACGCATAAAAGCAGAACATCAGAGACCAGCCGGACTACTGCAACCTAACAAAATACCTGAGTGGAAATGGGATGAAATAGGGATGGATTTTATTGTCGGACTACCTCGGTCACGACACGGGAATGATGCCATATGGGTCATCACTGACAGGTTAACCAAAGTGGCACACTTTATTCCAGTGAAGACAACCTACACCACTCAGAGGCTTGCCAGGATTTATCTTTCCCGCATAGTTTGTCTGCATGGTGTCCCGAAGACTATAATATCCGACAGAGGCACTCAGTTCGTCTCAAGATTTTGGGAGCATTTACAACAGGCTCTGGGAACCCAACTAGCCTTCAGTACCGCATACCATCCACAGACTGATGGACAAACAGAACGCGTAAACCAGGTTTTAGAAGACATGCTGAGAGCATGTGTCCTCACATATGGAACCGGTTGGGAAGAAAGCCTGCCATACACCGAGTTCGCGTATAACAATAGCTACCAGGCCAGCCTACAAATGGCACCATTTGAGGCTTTGTACGGACGAATATGTCGTACCCCGTTAAATTGGTCAGAGACCGGGGACAGCCGCATCTTCGGGCCAGACCTGCTCAGAGAAGCCGAGGAAAAGGTCAAGCTAATCAAAGACCGACTTAAGACCGCTCAAAGTCGACAGAAGAGTTATTATGATCAGAAACATCGTAGGGTCAGCTTCGAACCAGGTGAGTTCGTATACCTGAGAGTGTCCCCGATGAGAGGATTGCAACGGTTTAAGATTAAAGGAAAGTTAGCACCAAGATTCATTGGACCATTCCGCATAGTGGCACGAAGAGGCACTGTAGCCTACCAACTAGACTTACCCGAAGACTTGTCCGACATTCACGACGTGTTCCACGTCTCTCAATTAAGGAAGTACGTAAGCAACCCAGAGAAACAAGTATCCCATGAAAACATTGATGTGCAGCCAGACCTCACTTATCGAGAACGTCCCGTAAGAATATTAGAGGAATCTGAAAGGAGGACCCGACAGAAGACCATCAAGTTTTTCAAAGTCCAGTGGAGCAATCACACCGACAGTGAAGCAACTTGGGAAAGCGAGGATTTTCTTCGGACAGAGCATCCACACTTATTTAAGGATCAGCTGAAATCTCGGGGATGAGATTTTTCCTAAGGGGGTAGGTGTTGTGACACTCCAAATTTTTTATTTGGTTTTTATCAAAAACTTTGTGGTTTTTGAGGATAGGCCATTTTAAAAATTTTCTTTTTCAGAAAAACCTTCCACTTAAAAACTTTCTTTGCTTTGGCAAGGACTTTATCTTTTCAAACTTTAGTGTTTGATCTTTTGAAACTTCTTCTCTGTTGGTTCTCTCTCAAATTTATTTTTGGGAGCTTAATTTGTTTTCTTTTAAAGTGAAGCTCTATGAAAATTTGGGGATTTTCATACCTTGGAACCACCCTTGACTTTGCATTGTTCCCATGTGGTAAAACCCCTCCAAAACCTCCCCTACACCTTGTGATCAACCTAAGTCCTCTGTCCCAACTAATCCAAACAAGTTTTGGATTTTATTCTAATTATTTTTCCCTCTCAAAACAAATCTGAAAAATTAATTGGAGCTTGAGGGATTTTCAAAGCAAGTACTCTTTTTCATTTGAGTTTTGACCTCAAACCAACTCTCCTAGGTAGTCCTTTGTACCCACAACCCAGAACCATCTTGATCCACTCCTCCTCTTTTCAAAATTTTCAAAATTTAGTCTCTGCAAGTTTGGACCAGATTTGCCAAATTTGATGAAATTCATATCTACACTCCCCCAAAAATTCCACCAAAATTCAGGCAGCTTACTTGAGCAATGAGAAGCCACTCCACCAAGTTTCAGCTCAAGGAAAAATCCCTAGATGCCAATTTCATTCGGTCGAACACCTTGCATGCACTACTGCTGTTCAAAATTCAGAAAAGTTCAGTTTCAGTGTCGTTTGCGTTCGTCAGTTCCTCTCACGCGTAGACAGTGCACTTGGCACGTTCCTCGCAGCCTCTCCCTCCTGTCCGGAGCTTCACACGCGTGCGTGGAGCCTTCCTGGCGTTGGTAGCAGCGAGCCTCGCCGGCGTTGGGAGCTTCTGCGGTGGCTGCACCTCCCGTGGCGGCCAACAAGGGCCCGGGCCCTCTCGCCACGCCACCCGGCGCCGCCCAAAGCCCCTTGGCTCTCCGCGTGTCCCTGCCGTGCCAGCGCACGCCCGTGGCACCATCGCCGTGGCCCGGCGAGCACGGAACGTGCTCCCTGCCGCCGACGTGCCGCGCCACCCGCGTTCCGTCGAGCTCACCCTCAGCACCAAGTCCCAGCCCGTTTAGCGCCTAAATGGGACCGGTGGACCTCAATGATGAAGCCCAAGTCCCTAATCCCCCTGCACATCCCCGGCTCCGCCGTAATCGCTCGCCGGAGATCCCCGTTCACGGCAACCGCCTCGGGCTGCCTATAAAAAGGGCCCCCGAGCTCACCCTCGTGCACGCCTCATCCCCACTCCTCACCAACGCCACGCCAGGCCACTAGGGGGACCCCGAGGAGGTCTTCCCCCTCAACTCCGGCCGCCCCGATCCGCCTCGGACGCCACCTCGATTCGCTCCGGTGAGGCCACCTCCGGCGCCCAAACCCCGTCCGTTACCCTCTCTAGCTACCAGGAGCCTAACCCCCTCATCAATTTGATCTCTGCAGCTCTCTCCGACGAGTTCCTCGACCACCCGAGCCGCCGTCCGCCGGAGCAAAGCTCGCCGTCGACGTGGTACTCGCCGGCGACCACCACCACCACCAACCAACGCGGAATGGCGCCCTGAGCACGGAGGTACCCTCCGATCCCCCTGCCTCGCCGTGGATCGCCGCCAGCGACCACCGCGGCTCTCGGGCGCCGACGAGCTTCGCTCCCCCCTTTTTGAAATTCAAACCTGACGCGTGGGACCCCACCGTCAGCCTCTCTGCTCTCTCTGTTGAAACGTTTTTTGGAAGCGCCTTCGGGCAAAGTACGTTTTCCCTTTGGGCTGGCGTAGTTTCTGCCGAAGCGTTTTCTGTTTTTATAAGCTAGCCCCTGGAAATCTTCTGTTTCATTACAGATTAGTCCCTGGACAAAAACCCTTATAACTTTTAAGCAGAAAAGTATTTTTGATTTATTCTTTTTCTGTTCTCTTTAAAATTTTGTCTAGTTTTTTATCATATTTATTTGAAAAATATTTGGTATACTTGATGTGCACTCCTTGGTATTTACGATAGCACATATATTTTCTTCATACCGTAGATACCGAAGGAGGTGACGGAGCCGCGAACTTCACCGAGCTAGGCTCCGACTACTCTGAACCAGGCAAGCATGTTTGAACTTTTGATATGATGGGTGTCTTGGCATGTTTTGCATTTAGTTAGTTTCATGGCATGTTGAGAAGCATATCGATGAACGTTATTTTATGCGATAATGAGGTAAGTGAGTTCGATGATCCATAAGTGGATGGATGTGAGTATGAATGGCCATGTGATGGCATGAGGATGGGTGAGATGGCAGTGTTGTAGCATGCCAGTCTTATGCCGGACTATGTGACTTTAGTGTCAAACCGTACCGGTCCAGTTCCTCTCTTTTCCTTCCCTGTACTACCACATGTTTTCTGCAAGGAATATGGTTTAGTAAGTTGCAAACCGCTTTTCTGGTACACACCAAAAGGAGAGGCCGTGATGATGGTTCCATGGCCCTGGATTAAAGCCAGTCATCCGGTCAGGGGGCATGGGTGTTTCCGGTTGGGACCGAGAGGGGGGCACCCCTTAGAGCGCGCGTATATAAATTTGATCCCATGCTATTCGAGATTGTGATCTCCCCGTCTCAAAAGTTTTTCTTGGACGATGTCTAGGGTGATTCCTAGCATCGAGAGGTAGGATGGGTGTGTACTGGTTAGCTGTGTTTTCTTCTGAAATACCGTAAACGGAACTAGTCCTTCGTGACTACGGAAATCCGTTGGCTGTGGGAATAATTTTGTACAAACTCTGCAGAGTCATATATCCCTCCAAATCATCTATTCCATGTCCAAATTCGTATTATCTTGTCCCAACAATGACAGTTTTGATGACAGAGACTCCGGTGATTCGCATGAGTGCTAATTCCGGTTAAATGATTACTCCTGTGGGTGGACTAACCCATTTATTCTCGTGAATTAAATGTTTATTATGAGTATTATTTACTTGTGAATCAAAGCCCTTTCTGTGATGTCGCCCCGACGTCCGACTGTGGCATTTCTTTTAAAGCCCTTTTTGTGATGTCGCCCCGACGTCCGA
>NC_057813.1:212505298-212516106 GCF_018294505.1 Triticum aestivum | reverse complement strand
GTGGCATTTCTTTTAAAGCCCTTTCTGTGATGTCGCCCCGACGTCCGACTGTGGCATTTCTTTTAAAGCCCTTTCTGTGATGTCGCCCCGACGTCTGACTGTGGCATTTCTTTTAAAGCCCTTTCTGTGATGTCACCCCGACGTCCGACTATGGCATTTCTTTTAAAGCCCTTTATGTGGTGTCGCTACGACGCCCGACTGTGGCATCATTTCCCTAAATTTATTTGTTCACCTTTCGAGGCATCGCTTCAGAAACCCGATCGATATTTATTTATGCTTTGTTGGGGTTTCTGGCGGACTACCGCCGTTTCCCTTTTACTTACCTTGTTATGCAATTTTTTTTAATGTACATTGATGAATTTATTCGTGACGCATCCATGCATGCATTTGTTATATCTTACGTCCGAACTGTCTTGCGAGTACTTTCAAAGTACTCACTGGCTTGTTGATTTGGCCAGATGCTGACGAAGGCGATCTCATGGATGAAGAGTTTGATAGCGAGTCCGACACTTAGAGGAGTCCCAGTCAGTCTCGTGCGACCCTGGTTTTGGTCACTGTTTTATATCCGCTTCCGCTACCAAATAAATTCATCGAGCCTCACCTCGACGCTCGATAAGATGATAGACTTAGAGTCTTGTATTTCTCTCCCCGCTGTGTTTTTCCACCACCGCCCTATCCTCGAGTCAGTAGTATGTCTCCACACCACTGTGTCATGTCCGCCATTATGTATAATTATTGGCGTGCTTGTAATAATTTGGTTGAGCAACCGCAGTTCGACCCTGTAATATATTTTATGCTACTGGCTTATTGTATCAAGAAATTGTCTACCAGTGAGGAGGATTTCCTCTCATACTGGACTCAAAAGATTGGTTTCTCAATAAATATTTTATTGGAAAACCGGTCGTGACAACCCACCAGCTACATCTTCGCACGCAAGGAAGTGCCTAACAGTCGGGACCCACCTGGTCGAAGCGTATGTACCATTGTCATTCTGGTCGCAAACGTGTATGTACATACTGGTGGATGTAGAGTCGTGCACATGTCGTAGTAGAGGCGCGCACGTAGCATGTACACGTACGTACAGCGGCCAGTGTGCAAGAAAGAAAATACGGCCACGTATGTGTACATACAGGCGGGGTCTCGACCATCTACTCGTGCATACGTACGGCTAGGGCTCGTGTACATGGCTGGGTCGGAACAGAGAAACAACATCGTCGTCGTGTTCATGAGGAGCCAACCGGCTGGGTCATAACGGAATGCGTCATCGTGTTCATCGAGAGGGCTTGGACGGAACAGGCGATGGAAACAAGGCCTGGCGTACCGCAGAACGGAGGAAATGGCCTTGTGTTCAACCGGCCACGTTCGAAATGGGATCCTGTTCATCGGGAGGGGTCTGGCATACCGCAAAACGGAGGAAACGGACCTCCTACGGTCGAAACGGGGGTCCTGTTGATCGAGAGGGGTGTGGCGTACCGCAAAACGGACGAAAAGGGCTTGTGTTGGAGCACTACGGTCGAAACGGGGGTCCTGTTCATCGGGAGGGGTGTGGCGTACCGCAAAACAGGACTCCATGGGATACTGTTCATCTCCACCATCGACCTCCTCCAGCCTCCACGGGCTACCGTCGACCTCCTCCAGCCTCTATGGGCTCCTGTTCATCCATCCTCCACCGCGCGCTACTCCACCGGCTACTGTTCAACCACCCCTCCATGGGCACCCCTCCACCGTCTACTATTCATCCAGCCCTCCACGGGTTCGTCCTGTTCATCCAGCCCTCCACGGGGTCCTGTTCATCCAGCCCCAACCGGCTCGATCGATCGGGGTCCTGTTCATCCAGAGGCAATGCCACGGGGTCCTGTTCATCCACCCCACCGCTCACTGTTCATCAACCCCCCCCCGCAACACTCACTATTCATCCAGAGGCAGCATCGATCGTCTTCAGTTAGTAGCAGTAGCGAAGGAATCGCTCGATCGGGTTCAGTTAACAGCCATCGATCGATCACTTGGGTTCAGTAACGCGTAGCCTGCAGTGCAATCGCTCGGGTTCAGTTAGAGCCCAATGCCTTGCTCGGGTTCAGTTAGAGCCAACGCCTCGCACACACGCGTGTAAGTGTACAAGAGAAACGTGCATCGCTCGGCCCCCGACCTCCCACCGTAACCGGGAACTCGCCGAAATTTTCCTCGCCCTCGCTTCTACCACGGTTTTTTCCGTCATGGACGGCCCAAAGAATGTCATGCAGCTGCATCTCCGGCCCGCCCAGGATGAAAAGCCCATTTTCTGTCATGATTTTTTGTCATAGAAGTAGGAGCCCACCACATCTATGATGATACCGGGTTTTGTCACAGTTATCGTCATAGAAGTGTCATAAGTATGACAGAATTTTTTTTCGTTCGGCCCAAAATGTCACGGATGTGTCTTTTTTTGTAGTGATGGCCTGCATATCAATGACCCAACAAAAGTAGCACACGACAAAGGAGCTTTTGGTGGACCAGGGCGGTCAGAAGCGGGATTTCATAAACCGATGATTGTTCATTGAGTATGACATCATCTATTTCATGTAGATAAGCCTACTATATAATGTAAGAGAATTTTAAAATTTTCATATATACGTTGATAGCCCGTTCCATATGTTGTGATTCATAAAGACCGCTACAAACATCAATGTTCTGATTATCACAAATAAGATTGATTAATAGCCGAAACAATCCATGTCCTTAACAAAGGGTGCATGCACGTATAGGTTGAACGTATGTCTTGCGTCGTGTGCTCTGTGCATGGAGGCGTGCGAGTGTTGTGTGTGTGTATGTGTACGTTTCGGTGTTGCATGCATGGGTGCATGCGTGCGTGTGTTCGTGAGTGCATGTGTATGTGTTAGTGTTGCACGCCTGCATGCGTGCGTGTGTTTGTGAGTGCATGTGTACGTGTCAGTGTTGCACGCCTGCATGCATGCCTGTGTTTGTGAGTGCATGTGTACATGTCAGTGTTGCACGCCTGCATGCGTGCATGTGTTCGTGCGAGTGTTGCGTGCGTGCATGCGTATGTGCGGGGTGAGACTACACGTCAGTCGACTGACTTTTTCATCTTTGGTCAGTCGATTTTCCAGCCGTTGGATATGAAATCAAGGTCCTGCAGTTCATATTCAACCTGCACCCCCTGAGGCGCGAGCCACCACCGGCCGAACCACCGCTCCCGCGCCGCCTCGCCTGCCCCAAAACCACTCCCCACCGCTGGTCCACCGCCTCCCCGGCCATCACTCTAGGCCCCTGATACGTCTCCAACGTATCTATAATTTTTGATTGTTCCATGCTATTATATTACCCCTTTTGGATGTTTATGGGCTTTATTTTACACATTTATATTATTTTTGGGACTAACCTACTAACCGGAGGCCCAGCCCATATTGCTGTTTTTTCGCCTATTTCAGTATTTCGAAGAAAAGGAATATCAACCGGAGTCCAAACGGAATGAAACCTTCGGGAGCGTGATTTTTGGAACGAACGTGATCCAGAGGACTTGGAGTGCAAGCCAAGAAGCTGCCGAGGCTCCCATGAGAGAGGAGGGCGCCCCCCTATAGGGCGCGCCCCCTGTCTCATGGGCCCCTCGGGCGGCCACCGACGTACTTCTTCCTCCTATATATACCTACGTACCCCGAAAACATCCAGGAGCAGAACGAAACATAATTTCCACCACCCTAACCTTCTGTATCCGCGAGATCTCATCTTGGAGCCTTTGCCGGCACTCTGCCGGAGGGGGAATCGACCATGGAGGGCTTCTACATCAACATCCTTGCCCCTCCGATGAGTTGTGAGTAGTTTACCACAGACCTACGGGTCCATAGTTACTAGCTAGATGGCTTCTTCTCTCTTTCTGGATCTCAATACAATGTTCTCCCCCTCTCTTGTGGAGATCTATGCGATGTAAACTCTTTTTGCGGTGTGTTTGTTGAGATCCGATGAATTGTGGGTTTATGATCAAGTTTATCTATGAACAATATTTGAATCTTCTCTGAATTCTTTTATGTATGATTGGGTTATCTTTGCAAGTCTCTTCGAATTATCAGTTTGGTTTGGCCTACTAGATTGATCTTTCTTGCCATGGGAGAAGTGCTTAGCTTTGGGTTCAATCTTGCGGTGTCCTTACCCAGTGACAGAAAGGGTTGCAAGGCACGTATTGTATTGTTGCCATCAGGGATAACAAAATGGGGTTTATATCATATTGCTTGAGTTTATCCCTCTACATCATGTCATCTTGCTTAATGTGTTACTCTGTTCTTATGAACTTAATACTCTAGATGCAGGCAGGAGTCGGTCGATGTGTGGAGTAATAGTAGTAGATGCAGGCAGGAGTCGGTCTACTTGTTATGGACGTGATGCCTATATACATGATCATGCCTAGATAATCTCATAACTATGCGCTTTTCTATCAATTGCTTGACAGTAATTTGTTCACCCGCCGTAATACTTATGCTATCTTGAGAGAAGCCACTAGTGAAACCTACCCCGGGTCTATCTCTTATCATATTTGCTTTCATTCTACTTTTATTTGCATCTTTACTTTTTGCATCTATATTATTAAATACCAAAAATATATTTATCTTATCATACTATCTTTATTAGATCTCACTTTCGCAAGTGGTCGTGAAGGGATTGACAACCCCTTTATTGCGTTGGTTGCGAGTTCTCAGTTTGTTTGTGTAGGTGCGTGGGACTTTTGAGGAGCCTCCTACTGGATTGATACCTTGGTTCTCAAAAACTAAGGAAAATACTTACGCTACTATCGCTGCATCACCCTCTCCTCTTCGAGGAAAACCAACACAAGCTGAAGACGTAGCAAGAAGGATTTCTGGCACCGTTGCCGGGGAGGTCTTCGCTCAAGTCAAGACATACCAAGTACCCATCACAAACCCATCTCCCTCGCATTTACATTATTTGCCATTTGCCTCTCGTTTTCCTCTCCCCCACTTTACCCTTGCTGTTTTATTTGCCCTCTCTTTCCCAATCTCCTGCTCTCTTTTTCGCTTGCCTTTTTCTGCTTGCTTGTGTGCCTGTTTGTCCTTATGGCTTCGCCTAAGGGTCCTGACCACCTTCTCAGAAGGATGGAAGAGATTGAATCAAATATTAGAAGCTTTATGAATTTGCAATTTGTGCATAATAATTTCTTTAGAAAAGAGCTTAAGGAACAAAAAGGTTTTTTGGGGTTTATGAACAAAGAGCTTGATGATATGAATAAATAATTTTATGCTGTTAATGCTCAAATTACCCGTCTTGAAAATGCTATAGCCAAAATTTCTGATAAGCAAGCCACCTTAGTCAATAAGATGGCCGCTAAACCAGAAAATTTAGATGAAAATAATGATGAGGATCTTAAAGTTATTGATGTGTCTCCTATTAGATCTATGTTTTGCAATATGAATTTTGATGATTATGGGACTGATGATGAATCAACTTTGCCTAGAAGGCGTCCCAAGAATTCGGAGTCTTTAGATCTTGATGCTAAATTTGGTAAAAGTGAGATTGGAGAGTCCTCAACTTCTAAAAACATTGAACCTACTATCTTGGATTTCAAGGAATTTGATTATGATAATTGCTCTTTAAAAGGCTGTATTTCCTTGTTGCAATCCGTTGTTAATTCTCCTCATGCTTATAGTCAAAATAAAGCTTTTACCAAACATATCGTTGATGCCTTGATGCAATCTTACGATGAAAACCTTAATTTGGAAGTTTGTATACCTAGAAAACTTAATGATGAGCCCTACTATAAAGATTAGAATTAAAGATTATGAGTGTTTTGCTTTGTGTGATTTGGGTGCTAGTGTTTCCACGATTCTGAAAACTTTATGTGATATTTTAGGTTTCCATGATCTTGATGATTGCTCTTTAAATTTGCACCTTGCAGATTTCACCATTAAAAAGCCAATGGGAAGGATCAATGATGTTCTCATTTTTGCAAATAGAAATTTGGTGCCCGTGGATTTTATCATTCTTGATATAGATTGCAATCTTTCTTGCCCTATTATTCTTGGTAGACCTTTCCTTAGAACGATTGGTGCGATTATTGATATGGAGGAAGGGAATATTAGATTCCAATTTCCATTAAAGAAAGGCATGGAACACTTTCCAAGAAAGAAAATCACATTACCTTATGAATCTATCATGCGGGCTACTTATAAATTTAGTGCCAAAGATGGCACCCGTTAGATCTATCTTTACTTTTATGCCTAGCTAGGGGTGTTAAACGATACCGCTAGTTGGGAGGCAACCCAATCTTCTTTATGTTTTTTGTTTTTGCTCCTGTTTAGTAATAAATCTTGCATCTACCTTCTGTTTAGATGTGTTTTTATCTTTTAATTAGCGTTTGTGCCAAGTAGAACCTATAGGATAACCTACGATGATAGTTGATTTGATTCTGCTGAAAAACAGAAACTTTGCGCGCACGAATATAATTTTGTTAAATCACAGGAACGTGGTTTTGCGTTGATTCTTTTTGATTATGTTCAATAAACAAATTTTCCAGGACTTCCTATTTTGGTAGGATTTTTAGAGTTCCAGAAGTTTGCATTAGGTACATATTGCTACAGACTGTTCTGTTTTTGACAGATTCTGTTTTTCGTGTGTTGTTCGCTTATTTTGATGCATCTATGGCTAGTAAAATAGTTTTTAAACCATAGAGAAGTTTTAATACAGTAGGTTTAACACCAAAATAAATAAAGAATGAGTTCATTACAGTACCTTATGTGGTGGTTTTGTTTTCTTTCACTAACGGAGCTTATAAGATTTCCTGTTGAGTTCTGTGTTGTGAAGTTTTCAAGTTTTGGGTAAAGCCTTTATGGACTATGGAATAAAGGGTGGCAAGAGCCTAAGCTTGGGGATGCCCAAGGCACGCCAAGATATTCAAGGATAGCCAAAAGCCTAAGCTTGGGGATGCCCCGGGAAGGCATCCCCTCTTTCGTCTTCGTTCATTGGTAGCTTTACTTGGAGCTATATTTTTATTCGCCACATGATATGTGTTTTGCTTGGAGCGTCGTGTATTATATTAGTCTTTTCTTTTTAGTTTACCACAATCATCCTTGCTGTACACACCTTTAGGGAGAAGCCTATTTGATTAGAATTTGCTAGAATACTCTATGTGCTTCACTTATATCTTTTGAGCTTGATAGTTTTTGCCCTAGTGCTTCACTTATATCATTTAGAGCACGGCAATGATTTACTTTTGTAGAAATTACTAGTCTCTCATGCTTCACTTATATTATGTTGAGAGTCTTTTAGAACAGCATGATATTTGCTTTGGTTATAAAATTGGTCCTAGAATGGTAGGCATCCAAGTTGGGTATAATAAAAACTATCATAGAAAGTGAATTGGATGATATGATGAATTTGATACTTGATAATTGTTTTGAGATATGGAGGTAGTGATATTAAAGTCATGCTAGTTGGGTGATTATGAATTTAAAGAATGCTTGTGTTGAAGTTAGCAAGTCCCGTAGCATGCACGTATGGTTCAAGTTGTGTAACAAATTTGAAACATGAAGTGTACCTGGCTTGTGCATCCTTATGAGTGGTGGTCGGGGACGAGCGATGGTCTTTTCCTACCAAACTATCCCCCTAGGAGCATGCGCATAGTACTTGATTTTTGATGACTTCTATATTTTTGCAATAAGTATATGAGTTCTTTTGACTAATGTTGAGTCCATGGATTATACACACTTTTACCTTTCCGCCTTTGCTAGCCTCTTCGGTACCGTGCATTACCCTTTCTCACCTTGAGAGTTGGTGCAAACTTCGTCGGTGCATCCAAACCCCGTCATACGATGCGCTCTATCACACATAAACCTCATTATATATTCCTCAAAACAGCCACCATACCTACCTATTATGGCATTTCCATAGCCATTCCGAGATATATTGCCATGCAACTTTCCACCATTCCGTTCATCATCATCATGACATACTTTACTTTTATCATATTGCCATTGCATGATCATGTAGTTGACATCGTATTTGTGGCAAAGCCACCATGCATTATTTTTCATACATGTCACTCTTGATTCATTGCACCATCCCGGTACACCGCCGGAGGCATTCATATAGAGTCATATCTTGTTCTAGTTTCGAGTTGTAATTCTTATGTTGTAATCAATAGAAGTGTGATGATCATCATTATTAGAACATTGCCCAAAGAAAAAAAGAAGAAGAAGAAAGGCCAAAAAAAGAAAGGCCCAAAAAAAGAGAAAATAAATAAAAAGGGCAATGTTACTATCTCTTTTTCCACACTTGTGCTTCAAAGTAGCACCTTGTTCTTCATGTAGTGAGTCTCATATATTGTGCTTCAAAGTAGCACCACGTTTTTCATATAGTGAGTCTCATAAGTTGTCTGTTTCATACTAGTGGGAATTTTTCATTATAGAACTTGGCTTGTATATTCCTACGATGGGCTTCCTCAAATGCCCTAGGTCTTCGTGAGCAAGCAAGTTGGATGCACACCCACTAGTTTTCTTTTGTTGAGCATTCATTTATAGCTCTAGTGCATCCGTTGCATGGCAATCCCTACTCCTCATGTTGACATCAATTGATGGGCATCTCCATAGCCCGTTGATTATCCTCGTCAATGTGAGACTTTCTCCTTTTTTTGTCTTCTCCACACAATCCCCATCATTATATTCTATTCCACCCATAGTACTATATCCATGGCTCAAGCTCATGTATTGCGTGAAGGTTGAAAAAGTTTGAGATTATTGAAGTATGAAACAATTGCTTGGCTTGTCAACAGGGGTATAGAAGTTGGGAACATCTTTGTGTGACGAAAATGAAGCATAGACAAACTATATGATTTTATAGGGATGAACTTTCTTTTGCCATGTTATTTTGAGAAGTCATGATTACTTTGATTAGTATGCTTGACGTGTTACTATTTCTTTTATCAATATGAACTTTTATTTTGAATCATTTGGATCTGAACATTCATGCCACAATAAAGAAAATTACATTATGAATTATGCTAGGTAGCATTCCACATCAAAAATTCTCTTTTTATCATTTACCTACTCGAGGACGAGCAGGAATTAAGCTTGGGGATGCTTGATACGTCTCCAAGGTATCTATAATCTTTGATTGTTCCATGCTATTATATTACCCCTTTTGGATGTTTATGGGCTTTATTTTACACATTTATATCATTTTTGGGACTAACCTACTAACCGGAGGCCCAGCCCATATTGCTGTTTTTTTGCCTATTTCAGTATTTCGAAGAAAAGGAATATCAAACGGAGTCCAAACGGAATGAAACCTTCGGGAGCGTCATTTTTGGAATGAACGTGATCTAGAGGACTTGGAGTGCATGCCAAGAAGCTTCCAAGGCTCCCACGAGATAGGAGGGCGCCCCCCCTATAGGGCGCGCCCCCTGTCTCATGGGCCCCTCGGGCGACCACCGACATACTTCTTCCTCCTATATATACCTATGTACCCCGAAAACATCCAGGAGCAGGACGAAACACAATTTCCACCACCGTAACCTTCTGTATCCGCGAGATCTCATCTTGGATCCTTCGCCGGCACTCTGCCGGAGGGGGAATCGACCACGGAGGGCTTCTACATCAACATCCTTGCCCCTCCGATGAGTTGTGAGTAGTTTACCACAGACCTACGGGTCCATAGTTATTAGCTAGATGGCTTCTTCTCTCTTTTTGGATCTCAATACAATGTTCTCCCCCTCTCTTGTGGAGATCTATTCGATGTAAACTCTTTTTGCGGTGTGTTTGTCAAGATCCGATGAATTGTGGGTTTATGATCAAGTTTATCTATGAACAATATTTGAATCTTCTCTAAATTCTTTTATGTATGATTGAGTTATCTTTGCAAGTATCTTTGAATTATCAGTTTGATTTGGCCTACTAGATTGATCTTTCTTGCCATGGGAGAAGTGCTTAGTTTTGGGTTCAATCTTGTGGTGTCCTTACCCAGTGACAGAAAGGGTTGCAAGGCACGTATTGTATTGTTGCCATCGAGGATAACAAGATGGGGTTTATATCATATTGCTTGAGTTTATCCCTCTACATCATGTCATCTTGCTTAATGCGTCACTCTATTCTTATGAACTTAATTCTCTAGATGCAGGAAGGAGTCGGTCGATGTGTGGAGTAATAGTAGTAGATGCAGGCAAGAGTCGGTCTACTTGTTATTGACGTGATGCCTAGATAATCTCATAACTATGCGCTTTTCTATCAATTGCTCGACAGTAATTTGTTCACCCACCGTAATACTTATGCTATCTTGAGAGAAGCCAGTAGTGAAACCTATGGCCCCCGGGTCTATCTCTTATCATATTTGCTTTCAATCTACTTTTATTTGCATCTTTACTTTTTGCATATATATTATAAAATACCAAAAATATATTTATCTTATCGTACTATCTTTTATTAGATCTCACTTTCGCAAGTGGCCGTGAAGGGATTGACAACCCCTTTATTGCGTTGGTTGCGAGTTCTCAGTTTGTTTGTGTAGGTGCATGGGACTTTTGAGGAGCCTCCTACTGGATTGATACCTTGGTTCTCAAAAACTGAGGGAAATACTTACGCCACTATCGCTGCATCACCCTCTGCTCTTCGAGGAAAACCAATGCAAGCTCAAGACGTAGCAGCCCCCCTCCCCGCGCCGAGCTTTTTCGCCGGCAATCCCCACGCCGCCGCCCCACCATCGTGCCCCCCACTGCCGGCGACCATCGGCCCCACCTTGAACTCTAAGATAGATAGTGGGGTACCTCTCCGGCAAGCCCCCCTCCCCGCTGCCGCTGATTCTTCCTTAACTCCGACGAG